>NC_044357.1:6557462-6723397 GCF_007364275.1 Archocentrus centrarchus | reverse complement strand
AACATCCTTTAATGCCCCCAACAGACATTATGTCTCTGCTGAATAATAGATGGTCTGCTATAAATGGCTACTGAACAGTTACATTAGCTCTCTGTTGTAAGGAAGATTAATTTTAAGACTGCATGCTGTTTCAGTAAATAGCACTATTAATCACTTTAAAGTGGCTTCATTTCACTGTGGAAGTTTGATCCTTTTGTATCGTCAGAGTGCTCATAGAATCCTAATTACATAGACTTAATATTACTGCAGTTTCACAATGCATGCCGCAAGATTTTAGAGTAAACTATTTATTCTATTTTACTGCGCTATGAAAATACAAAGGTTACAGTATTGATTGAGCTGTGTCACCTTTTCGTTTTCCAGTTTCATAAGCTTTTGCAGCTGCAGTCATTGTCTATTATGAAACTGGTGCATTCACAGACTAGTTCTTCTTTAATTTTCTTTAAATTTCACATTATACCTTTACAGACATCTACAATACATTTTCGTGAGTTGGAGTGTCTGGCAACACAGAAAATGAGAGCAATGCTAATTAGCTGAATGTTAGAGAGTACCTGAATGCACCAGAAAGGTGGAAATATGCCTCTAGAATTTAAATATGAGATATTTTGCTGCTGCTCTCATGTCTGAAGCGCCTGTTTCAAGTTTGTTTTGCGTAAAGATTATCTCGTGTATTAGCATTAGCTGTATTAGAGTCTCAGAGGTAAGAATCTTTTTCCTAATACCCCAACAACATTTTTCAAGACCTAATCTTGCATTCAGGTGAAATAGCTTGGGAGTATTTTAATATAAAACTGCACTGAAAATACCTGCAGAACATATGTTAGTTGATAATATATAGTATTGTGCAAAAGTCTTGAGTCACCCCTCATTTCTTTATATTTTGTTAGGAAAATGGAAATAGGTCCAGCAATAATTGAAACATCTAAACATACATTGAAATTTAGAGTAAAAACAGAGTTTGCACAATTTTAACAAATTTGAAAGGCAATATTTGACATGGCCACCTTCATTCTTCAGCACAGCCTGAACTCTCTGAGGCAGTTTTCTTGTCATTTCTTTAAGTAGTCTTCAGAAATAGTTCTCCAGGCTGTCACGCTGCTTCAGTAATGTTGAGGTCTGGGCTCTGGGCAGGCCCAGTTCATGGCTGAAAGTGTTCTACTGTGTGTTTCTATCCAGGTTTGCTTTTACCACATTGATGGAAGACTTTTGGTAGATGACTGTAGACTTTCACTGTTGTACCTCTCTCCTGACCTCCTCTATCCATATTGATGCCGATTTAAACCAAAAATTTTAAATACCTGTTGCCACTGATTTTTCAGTCCAGTTCGTGTGTAATTTGGCATACCTCAGCCTTTTCTCCTCGTTTCCCTTCTTTAAGAATGGCTTTTTGACAGCCACCCTTGCATGGACACATTTCTGATGAGGCTTCAGTGAACAGGGCCAGAGTTAATCTCAGGTCCTTTGTCAGGCTCTAGATAGTTTTGTTTTGTTTTGCTCAGGCCTCCCACTTCATCTGTTCCAGTTTCCTCAAATTTCTTAAGGATACATCGCTGTGTGATGTATGTGTTTTTGGCTAATAGCTCTTTGGGAATTAACTTGTTGGTTCAAAAACTGTCAAATTTTGTTTTCTTTGAGAATTTTGAAGCTTCAACTAAATAAATGGGAACAAATATGCTTTTGCAACAGGCTGCTTGTAACAAAGTGCCAAAAAACACAATTTCTTTTTTTTTTTTTTGCTAGGTTGTTGGTTATGTGTAGACACAACACTGGCTCATCCCTTGATAAGGTGCCATTTTTTCCTTGAATGACTCATAGGTCAGTGTTAAGCAGCTTAACTAACAAAAACAAAACATTATTGAGGAGTGGACTGAAAACGAGATAAAAAAGCAGCCAGTGTCCAAAGAAAAACTTCAGACTGCCTGGAGAACTTTATCCAAGACCACTTTAAAGAAAAAAAATTTTTTGCACCATACTGTATATAAACACTAATGTAGAGACTCTGTAATGTTTTCTGTCCAGGTTTTTGTACTGATCTTTTTCTTATTTTGCTCTGCCAAAATAAGAAAAAACAGCCACTGACTAAAAAGATCCAGTGGCTGGTTGTAAAATATAAAAATATATGGTATGTTTTTGAATTTTAACTAATTTTTTTATTAACTGTTACACATTCTTCTTTCTCTTTTGATTCCATTTTGTGCCCTCTCATTACATCTACCACGATTTTCTTCCTCCTCCTCTTCCCATCCTCCTCTTCCTCTGGGTTTCTTCCTCCCAGGCGAAGCAGCATGCAAGCATATCTTTAAGATCCCTCTGTGTAACTTGGTGGGCCGCAGCATTGAAAGACCCCTGAAGTCCCCCCTCGTCAACAAGGTGCTGACGACACCGGCCCCCGTCATGGTGCCCCCTGCTCCCCTCATCTCTGCAACACATTCGCTTTCCTTATCACGCATGGAGATCAAAGAAATAGCCAGTCGCACACGGAAGGAGTTGCTCGGTAAACTGAAAAATGATTATACTTCAAATAAGAAACTGAAGTTGTTTTTATGTAGCTAGTGCCCACTGCAGCCTTTAATTATCCCCACATATCAGCTCCTGCTTGGTACAGCTATATTTGGCCATATTAGCAACAGCAAAGATGCATCAAGGTCACCGTGAATGTATAACTCAGATGTCCATGTGAACAGACACACATTCCTTCTTTCGTTTTTAGTTAGAGCTAATTCTAAAATATTAGAAGTATTCTACAATATTGCATACTGGCTCAGTCACACTACAAAAAAGTTGAACTTTTTACATTCAGCAACCAAGTACAAGCAGTTGCGGCCACCGACTAGTTGCCCAGAGGTTAAACATGCAACACATTCAACCTCTGGGCAACTGCTTTGATCATATTGCACAGGTGGCCTGCAGACAGGTTGCTAACACTCTGCAACCAGTCTGAGTCAGTCTGCACCAATGAACACTACTCATCTGTAATGTGTGTTTTCAATTGGGGACTCGACTCAGGGTTCCTGAGCACTTCTGCCATTATGCAGCAACTACGTGAGAATTTCTGAGCGTGCTCATTGGCCTTCCTGTTATGTGAGAAGATCATTGCACTGTTATATATTACTTTTACACTAAATGTAATTTTATAGCAATATTAGCTTAATTTTAACAGCAGAGGCAGAGAAACTTCTAGCCTAGTTTTGTCTAAAGAAGCAATCTCCACCTGTCTGTACCTTCATATACTACTAGTTAGGTTTAAAATTTTCAGGAAATTACTTCTTTTGGCCAAGAAATATCTAGCACATAATTCCCCAATAAAGTAAAATCCTGTTGTTTTATAGTATTGTGAATTTTTGACAGCTTAAACAAGATTTGGATTATAGTGCTTGAAGGCTGCCCCGTTTATGATAATCGTGCTAATTTAAGCTAACCAGCTAACATTTTTAACTAATTTCAAATGAGCAGATGTAAATGTGATATCGCTCATCCCAGTATCAGCAAGAACACAAAATCAGCATATTTCTGAGGTGTCCAGTGCATGTCCATTTTCTTTTGTCTCAAACCAACAAAGGCTTGACAGAGGAACCAAGTGGGAAATCAGACGGGGGATCGGTCAAACAGAGAAAGATGAGCAAAAAGAACACTGAGGAGGAGCCCAAAGTACGAGCGCTGACATCAACGAACAGTGACAGGTGACGCATCGAACAGCAGCGGCACATTTAACGGTTGCTTAGTTCTGGTTGAGCTTGAGACACGAGTCTTTCTGTGTACAACAGGCTAGCCTCAGAGTCCAGCGACGCAGATCAGGATGTCCAGCTGCACTGTTCGTCCAGTTCGGAGGCCGAGCCAGAGAAGGTGGTGCTGCAGGCAGAGAGCCCGCCTCTCACCAGCGCGTTCTCCCTCTCCACGTCCTTTGAAGAAGATGTCTTGGACCTAAAGTGAAGACGAACCCATTGTGCACTTCTCTGCCCACCAACTTCTGTACTGTCGCCTTTCCTCTGTTGTCTTGGTTGGTTTCTGTTTTGTTGAGCTCTGTCGCCTTGTCGCTTTTTCTTTATACCCTGGGATTCTGGGTCTCCCCGTTCATTGGACAAGATGGTTGGAGTGGGAGTTGGAAGAGTGTGTGTGTGTGTGTGTGTGTGTGTGTGTGTGTGTGTGTGTGTGTGTGTGTGTGTGTGTGTGTGTGTGTGTGTGTGTGTGTGTGTTTTCGTGAGCAGTCCCTCAGCTGCTGTGTTTGTTGTGTTGCCCCACAGCAGATAACCCAAAGAGGTTGCGTACGATGCCGTGGTGTATTCAGACTTCTGCAAGAGCTTTGAGATAACGGTTTGATCCTAAACCACAAACTGAATGTAAATCTGTGCACCAAGGCATGAGAAAACTCTCTGCATTCTCAATTCCCTCTTACGTGCAAGAGCTTATGTGTTGTGTGTTATGTGATTATTTCCAATCCACTTTCAAATATTGTATGATATGAATATGTGTACATCTGTTTATACATGAAAGTGCACACATGCAGGCATATATGCCTGCCTGGCCTGTGATGCATATTTATAGATATATTATAAAAATCAATTTTATTCCCATATTTAGTAAAAGTATGATTCTTTTTATGCTCTCTGCACATTTTAGTCCTTATTGTTCTCCTTACCCATGGTATACAGATAAACAGACCTGGAGGCAAAAGGTCCCCCAAGTGCCATTTGCCACCGTCCTCCATTAAAGTAGATGTCTAACAGCCACCGTAATCTGGTGTCTGACAGTAGCAGCCATGATTGTAGTCCATGTTCGATTACAATGGTGACCAACAACTCCAATCAGCTTGGATGAATTCCCTTCCTGGAGGCACGATCTCAAAGGCACAAAACGTTTCTATCTGACCTTAAATTTGCATGACTTGCCTTGGCTACTGTGCAAGTGTTGTGTCTTCTGCACCAAAAAAGAGAAACCACAACCTGAGACCAGAGAAAGTAGAAGTGCATCTTTTAAGACGATGGATAGAGCAAGGATGATGGAAAGATAACAAAACCAAAAGTGGGAATGTATGTGTGGAATGTACAGCAGAATAATTTGTTTAATATCAGAAAAGGTTTACTTTGCTGAGTAAAATTTACTTAGTTAAAAGGTAGTTGTATCTTTAGCAAAATAAAACTTTTTTCTAGACTAAAACTAAAGCCCAAACTTATAGACTTAAAAAGAACAAACGCATAATTGATTTAAAGAATGCTAAATTATTAATTAACTGTCCGTGAACATCAATTAATCAGAAAACATAACCCTATTAGGGATTCGGCTCTTAATAGCGCTAGCTGCTGTTTAAATCACTGGTTCTCATTTTGAACTTCAAGACCCAGAAGGCCCTGCTGACTTTCACCCTGAGGTCCAGAGATAGACTGAATTACAGCCGGGACACCTGGAGTTATGAGTTATGGGATAATTCACTAAAGTCTTTAAAGTCAGAACACAGTTTAATTCATCACTTATCCTTTCCTTACTGAGTGTCGAGGTTTTTGGTCAGATTGCTAATTAGCTGCCCTCTTATATTCCTGTTTGTTCCTATTGTGATGCAGATATAAACCCAGTCCAGTTTGGAGGGCTCAGAAGAGAGATTTTAATTATTATACATTTGGACTTTTAGTCTCTAATATTATTTATGCTCTAAAAACAATCCTACAGTTCATTAAACCCTCTGCCTTTTTAATGTCTCCTTGTTTTAAACTCCACACATTCAGATTGTAAAGCAATCTATTAAAATAAATAGTAATAATGTTTTGTTACTGTACTATTGACAGTACAGTAACTAAAAAGGAGACAACAGGGAAACTTCAGCATCTGAATTGGCCCTCACAGCATATTATTACATCCATCTGGGAATGCCAAACGGCTAAGGATGCACCAAATTATCCAAAGACTGACATTTAACATGATTAAAAGCAACTTGAACGCATATGGTGTTAGAGTGTGAATGCAGTGTTTAATTTTGCAATAATACACCTGTCTCAAGTCATTAAAGTGGGAGTGAGGGACTTTCAGTTCCTGGCAAATCTGTCTAATAGAGTTTTAAATCTCATATCTGCACGACGTTCCCATGCCCGTGCACCTTCAGTTTTACGTTTCTGAAAGCTGGCAGTGATTGGTTTGGCAGAGGTGAGGAGTGGATTGCATGCACACAGATAAAGCAGACTACAGCAGCTAAGAGTATTGCAGAGCCTGTGGAAGAAAAACCTAGAGAAAATCTTTTGGGAACAGAGAATTCGGGCAAATGAGAGGGAATGATTACAGTTTTAAGAGTCAAGCATGTTTTCACAGCCTTTGTGTAATTACTCTCAGAGCCAGAAGAGGGAGACAAAATTTCCTTCCTCTATATATATATATATTATATATATATATATATATATATATATATATATATATATATATATATATATATATATCAACATTAGCATTTATAAAACATTTTTATAAATTTTAATGTTGATCTTGACATAGATTATGTAATCTATGCCTTCAAATCACTAATATAAATATACTTTTTGTCACATTGTAAAACTTAAATAGTCCTTTGCGTCGGTGTAAAAGCTGCCTCAAACATGGAAACGAGAAAGTAATCAAAGTAATACAAATGGAAATGTTTAGCGACATGACTGAGAGAACTGGTTCTAATGTGGGTATTAGAGCACCCCTGTATGCCTGTTTCACGGCACAGCAGCTCCTCTATGAGCCTCCTCTCTCCCCGTTTCTTCATGCCTTTGCTCCGTTCTCCTGCCTGCCTCAGCGTGAGTCCCTCTAGCACCATAACGCAACTCAGAACACCAAAAGAGGGAAGGAAGAGGAACTGGGAGGGATTTTTACCCTTCATTAGTGTCTAAATGAGGGTGGATTGCTCGGGGAACACTCCTTCTCCTGCTTACATTGTTCCTATTCCTTCTGTATTTTTGTCAAGAACTCTTTAGTTTCTACCTCCCCTTGGCATTTTCACTGTTTTTGTTTTGGGTTTTTGTTATTTTTTTGTATTTGAATCTATATTTACTGTTTAGACTGTTGCTGAACCTCTCTGTGATATCAAAATGACAGAAAAATTAAAAAAAAAAACACCAAGTGTCTTAAAATATTGTATCGCCATCGTTTTTAATGCCAAGTAATACTTGTAAATGTTTGTGTATCAAATGTGGCCTCAAAGGAAACTGAACTATATTATTATTAATATTATTTGAGCAGTTATTTTAAACAAGTGCTGTAGACCACTGCTGTGAAAGTAGTTGATTTTGTTCATTGATATGTAATAAATATTTATGAAATTTCAGATGGGTAGCTTCTTTGGCTTACACACACACACACACAATTACAACAAAGAAATAATCAACCAGAAACAAATTTCCTTACTTTTGTGCTAAGTTTATTTATTTATTTTCCTCAGCCATCCAAATCATTGGATTCAGGTGTTCCAATCACTTCCATGGCCACAGGTGTATAAACCAAGCACCTTGGCATGCAGACTGCTGCTACAAACATTTGTGAAAGAATGGGTCGCTCTCAGGAGCTCAGTGAATTCCAGCGTGGTACCATGATAGGATGCCACCTGTGCAACAAGTCCAGTTATAAAAGTTATAGAAGTGGTAGGCCACGTAAAATCATAGAGCAAGGTCTAAGATTTGCTGAGACCCACAGTGCACAGAGGTCAAATTTTCTGCTGAGTTAATCACTACAGACGTCCAAACTTCATGTGGCCTTCGGATTAGCTCAAGAACAGTGTGTAGAGAGCTTCATGGAGCTTCCATGGCCAAGTAGCTGCATCCAAGCCTTGCATCACCAAGTGCAATGCAAAGTGTCGGATGCAGTGGTGTAAAGCACACCACCACTGGACTCTAGAGTAGTGGAGACGTGTCCTCTGGAGTGATGAATCACTTTTCTCTGTCTGGGTTTGGCAGTTGCTGGGGAAACGGTATTTGTCTGACTGCACTGTGCCAAGTGTAAAGTTTGGTGGAGGGGAGATTATGGTGTGGGGTTATTTTTCAGGAGTTTGGGGATGGTCCCTTCCTGTTCCAACATGACTGCACACCAGTGCACAAAGCAGGTCCATAAAGACATGTTTGGTGTGGAAGAGCTTGACTGGCCTGCACAGAGTCCTGACCTCAACCTGATAAATCACCTTTGGGATGAATTAGAGCGGAGACTGTGAGCCAGGCCTTCTCATCCAACATCTGTGTCTGACCTCACAAATGAGTTTCTGGAAAAACGGTCAAAAATTCCCATAAACACTCCTAAACCTTGTAGAAAGCCTTCCCAAAATATTTGAAGCTGTTATAGCTGCAAAAGGTGGCACAACATCATATTAAACCCCATGGATTAAGAATGGGATGTCACTCAAGTTCATATAGGTGTGAAGGCAGATGAGTGAATATTTTTGGTAATATAGTGTATGTCTGTGTGTGCGTATATATATAGATATATAGATATATAGATATATATGAAGCTTAAAATGTCTAAATGTGTACATGTGTTTTTGTTTTAACCCCTGCCCTGTAGCTGACTGAGTCATAGGTTTGGTGTTGTTTATTCTTGAGTTGTTTATATGGAGCATTTCTTCTTGTTTGGATTTTTAAATGAGTTCTAATCAGATTATTAGGTTCAATGTAAATGTTTAGGGTTGTAGTACATTACACAGTACACACAACTGTCAAAGCCCAGCAGCAGACTGATCAAATCATCATACTGCCTTTCCCCGTGTATCCCTACTACTATGTCTTCCCTATCTAAAATGCACATCAAGTGGTCAAGATGATTTAAGAAAAAGAAAGATTCATAACTATCCTCTGTTGCTCTGTGGTTCAGTTCTGACACTGCATGCTTATGGTAGCAGGGATCAGCACTGACACTCTGATCAGGCCCATAATCAGCAGGCTGGGATGCATTGTGTTTTCAGACACTTTTCTATCACAGACTAAATTGAGATTTTCAGCAGTTTGTGCTGCAGTAGCTAACTACAGTAGTGTCTAACCAGAGGATATATACATCAACAAAACTAAAGAGACAGGCCTGTGGAACGGATGGTGAAGCATGTTAGATAAATACTGTAAACATCATATACACTTATTTTAATATTATTTACTGTAATTACATACAGAATTAGTAATTACATACAGAGTTTGAAAGTCAAAGATCTAAAGATCAGTGTTGCATTTTGCTTGAGAATGAAAGCTGAAACCTCCTGAGAAGTGCTGTAAGTGTGTGTGGCCACAAGGTGGGGCTTAATATGTAGCTTTACTAAAATGACCAGAACAACAGCTTTATTTTATCCACTTTTTGAAACAAGACTGCCCCTCACTTTCTCTCCCACAGAGGAACCTACAGTTCCTGAACAATAGAAAATATAGTCCAACGTAAACTGATCTCCCTTAACAGCGAACAGCAGTGAAAACAGAGCTTTTGTTAGAGTTTTCCTCCAATCCCGAGAGACAGCAAAACATCAACCTTTGCAGTGCTGTCTTGAAAGTGAGAAGTATAGGAAGGAGGTCAGGCTCCATTTCCTTTTGCCCTGGCATGTCTGCTTTACGTTTCAGTCAGATTTATCGTATTGTTAGCGCTCATTCTTTAAAAGCTAAGGATTTTCCCCCGCCTCCTACCTTCTCAGTCATTTTGTTTAAAATCACAAAACACTTCAGCTGTGTATGTTCAAGCTTAGTCATCATAACTGGTTGGAAAATCACTGGAAATGGCATTACATCATCCTAAAATGAGGCAAAAAATGGTGCTTTCCAGCCATGTTGCACTGGAGTGAGAAAAGCCAAAGCCACTGGAATAACAGATGGAAAAACATTTCATGCTGGCACACAAACTTGGCACCATCTGTAAATATTTCTATAATCACATCCTGGGGGCTCCTCCTCCCCTCGGGGTCCAGAACAAAATGAACACAGCATAACTGAAGGTCTTACACAACAATCAGAGGAATGCTGGAACTCCGCCGATGCCTTTTGGGTCATCTCGCTCATGCACACAAAGTGGGGCCCCTCTCCCCTTAACACAGCATTTCTGCAGCACCCTGAAAAACAAGTGATTTAGCACATAGTGAAAGCAGAGACTGGGTGTGGTTTGATGTGCATAGCTTTATTGCCAACAAAAATGTTTCAAAAACATGACTGCATACATTAAATTGAATAAGTTACAAAACTCTCCATGTGTCTTCACAGACAAACACAAACATAAACTAGAAAAATCTCCCAGAAGGTTGTCGTGAGGCATGTGTCCCATTCTTCCTTTTAAAGTAATTTGAGAAGCTGTTTCACTCACACAGGAGCAGCATCGGGCGTATTTGAACTTTCATCATATCAGCCATCATATCCGTTACGCTTTTGTTGAACGCACGCATCCACACGGGAAACACAAAGGGATGGCGTGAAAATGCATGATTAGTGGGTTATGATTTGTGGAGAAACATGAAAACAGGGATCAACATGGAGTGCAGAGCTGGAATTCTTTTTTTTTTTTTCTAAAGTTGCTTAAAGCTAAATCTCTACAGCTGTCCATGAGTGATCCATGAGGGGCAACAACCTTCATTTGCATTTACAGAACATGATGTCAGCTTCAGATATCTTACAAGACACTGTCACATTTCAACTTAGCAAAAGTAAAAATACTGATAGTCATTCTCAAAACCCAGCAATGGTGTAATCGGAGACCATGTATTGCACTCCCACTGACATCCCTGTCTTTGCAGGAGGTACATCACACAAACAAACTTGACAAATTGTAGCTATCTTTAGGCCCGGAGCACAGCCTCTAGTTCAGTCCCTTGTTCCTGGATATTTAGGCATTTGCTTTGACTGCCATCAGGATCTGCACAGCCATGGATACACAAGGAATCTGAGCAACAGTGTAGGCACGGATCGGGTCGGCGCTTGCAGGGCAAGCAGGTAGGCAATGCTGTGCAGCACACGGCAGATGAAAAAGACAAGGAAGTGAAGGCGGGCCGCCCACAATGAAGGTCCAGTCATGGCGTAGATGGCACCCAAGAAGAGAAAAGGGAGGATGTTCTCCATGTCGTTAATATGAGCTCTAAAAAGGAAGAAAACAGTGAGTACATGACACATCCAATTCAGCTACCTATGATGCAGTAAAGCCATGACATATGAGTGACTCAGACTGAATTTTGATTTCCTGTGATTTTCCTGGAGAAAATATATTCTGGATGATTAAATAATAATATGCAACCTGTTGGATCATTTAACCTACTCTGGCTCATCTTATACCAAATCAGGGGTCTGCAACCTTCTCATTTTGCCTGCCCATTTAGTTAATCTGCTACACAATTTTCCTGTTTCCCTTCCGCACTTGGAACAGCTTTTTAACAATATTATTCCAGGAAAACTGCCATCATGACCATTTTTGCTTTAATAAAGGGCACATAAAAGCAGTGATTAAGCGTCCAGACTGAACACTTCATGCTGCAGCGATTTATGACGTTAAAGGAAGCTTGAAAGATCTCTCCCCACTGCAAAGTTGATTCCTACCACAACGCTTTGGAAATGTTAAGACAGACAGGGAAAACAGAAGGAAAAGTTTTACTAGTAGAAAAACATCTGCTCTCCCCTGTCACGGACATTTTCTGACAAGTTAAAACAATCTGTGAGGACAGGTCCTGCAGGCTGCCGGGAACAACAACAAAAAAAAAAAAAGTGTACAACTTCCAAGAAAATGGAAAACCTTCAGTTGACCTTAAAACTGGAATTTTCAGTTCTGTAGCAAGAAACTACACCAGGGTTTTAAAAAAAAAAAAAAATTGTAGGCATACTAATTTTCTGTAGAATTTAGATACTATGTTTGGAAACAGGCCAATGTTACCACCAGTATTTTACTCAATTACACAAATGAAAACCTGAGTAACTCGATTTCATGCACCACTTTGAATTCTGTTTTTCAAAACGAGAGTAAAATCCCATCCATTCAACCATTAATAATTATTTCACCCACAGGCGCATGAGATGGGAAACTAAATACTTGCAACAATCCACCAATACAAGGCGCATTGAAATGATGAGATTTAAAAATCCAATCCAAAACTAAAGGGATTCTTTTATGCGTCCCGAGAAACTATTTTTTTACTCTCCTCTCTTCCTAAACACAAGTAGTCCAGTCATAAAAAAAGAGAAAAAAGTCGTGAGTTTACGGTGAAACCTTCAGCACGCTCACCTCCGGCATCTCTCCACATATGGATCTTCTCTGTGATACTGTAAACCTCCGTGTCTCAGCGCGTCCTCAGGGTTGGCAAAAGCCTTTCAATAAAGAAACGAAAACTTTCCATCAGCAAAATAAACAAACCAAAAAAAAAAGATTTTTTTATGCGTCCTGTGAAACTTTTTTCCCCTCCTCTGTCTTCCTAAACACAAGCAGTCCAGTCTTACCAAAAAAAAAAAAAAGTTACACAGCATTTAGATTCAAGTCGCTTCTATAGGACTGTGTCACTCACCTTTTACGCAGCCTCACTTGTTCCCGTTATGACCGCCTATAACGTACATTTTTAACACCAGCAGCAGCGCCGTAGAAAACAAAGCAGGAGAAAACCGGGTTTCTTAAATGACTGCTGTGGATCCACAGAGAGCTTGACAGCGAGAGTGGAAATTTAAGGAGTGCTCCGTGACCGCCGCTTGCCAGCTTAAATAAAAAAGTGGGGAGTGAGAATGAGGGCAGGCTGTTTTGGTAGCGTATGCCTCCACCCCCCTAGACGATGATGATGATGATGAAATGCTGCATGAATGAGCCTTTGTGAATTCCAAAATTGCTTCCCAGAGGCTTACACTTTACATGTGCAGAGCCAGGTAGCCCAAAAAAAATTTAAATTAAAAAAAAAATTATTCAAATGGTGCCTCATATGCTCTTATTATCTTGGAGGATTAGTGCAGCAGACAATTTAACATTACAGGGAAATTGTTCACAAGTGGGCACAATTACCAAAATTAGCATGCTCTGTTAGGATTTTTTGTTGAATAATTTGCAAGAAAAGTTTTGTAGTACAGATGCCCTTTTGTTTCAGGGACTTCTTCTCATAAGTGCCACCCTTACACTCCTCATTCTTCTGGCCCCCCCAAAAGCATGGTTGTTTATGGTTGCTCTGTCTACTATTCGGAAGGTCAAGTGGTTTGATCCCCCAGCTCCTGCAGTGTTCTTGGGCAAGGTACGAACCCCCAACCATTCCCCCCCCTCATGCACCATCTGGGTTTGCATGAAAGTGCGAGTCCAAAGATAAAAAGTTTTTGTGATGCAGCTCACAGTGTAAAAAGGTTGCCTTTGGTGCTAGGTCAGAGAATACTCAGATGGAAACATTAATTTATAAGTTTCTCACAGAAGATTAGACACTTGGTGATCACTCAAGTGGTTCAGCTTGGGTTTCCATTGTTGACTAACTTGAAGGTGTAGTTAGATTATATGAGTTAGCCCATTATAACAAAAAAGCTGGGCAGGACAAGTGGTGCAATACAAGAAGGTTCTTGGTCTGAACCTGTCCAAAGACCCTGCTTGTCAGGTTAAATGGTGATTCTAAGTGGCCGTGACTGCAAATGATCCTACTCTTCACCCCGTGTCTAGGATAGGCTCCCATGAACTGGATGTCTGTCAGCATAAGATTACCTGAGCTTAAGGAGCCTTTATGCATCAAATATATGAAGTTTGTAAAACAATGTAAATATACTAGCACCACAGTGCTCCTTAAACAGGTATTCAACCTAAAACAGCAGTGTGCAGCTACAATTATCAGACCATTGGAACAACAAAGAAACATTCTAGAAGTTTTTAAGTTTTTACAAATCCGTGTTCACTGTACCTTGAGATTGTCCTAGTGCTCTCGAGAGCTTTCACAATCAAAATGCAAGGTTTTGATTGGTGCAGGGGCTCGATTTCCCCAAAGCTGTGAAGAATGACTGGGTGGATCAGCACTGCAACTCATGTTCTTCCTTTTATGTCCTGCTTAGTCCAGGGAACAAAACAGCATATACTCAATTTATCAAAAGTAGTCATTAGTCAGCAAAATGTTGAGTGTTATATTAGCATAATTTATAATTATTATTCTTGAATAGCAACTGGTATCTATAGAATAAACTAATGCATGCATGCTGTTGCTTGAAAACCCAATATATTTCTTTGTTTACAGTATTCCTAAAACAGCCATGTAATCACTTTTTTTGTTTTGTGGTTTGTTTCTACTTTCTGCTTGATTCTAGCACCTACCACTGTTGTATTTTTCCTAGACCCACACACTGTAAAGGGATTGACAAACAATCACAAAATGACCACTAAATGCCTGAGAAGAGACATCAAATTACCTCAAAGAGATGCTACACAACAAAACACAGAGAAATCAACTAAAAGTGACACAAAAACACAAACACGGGGTTGCCAAAGGACTAATGAGAGAAAGATACAAAATAACCTCTAGACAGCTAAAAACAATAAAACCACGTCAGCTTCACAGGAAGCGTTTTACATGATGTTGTCCAGTTATGCCTTACTTTACTTTCTATAATAGTCCGTTGCTATTGAGCTGCTGCTTATTGGATATTTAAAATTGTTAGAATTCATCTGTCACACACAGAAACATGTAACTAATGCAATACCTCATTTTTTTTAAACATATCTAACAGCTACCGTTTATATTTGAAGCTTACACATTCATAATGATTCATAAATAGAACTCTCTGATTCAAAACTGTTCTCCAGGTGCCCACGTTCCACCGAACACTTTTACCGCTCAGACACGGATCGCTCTGGCTAGCTTTTCCTTAAAAAAAAAGAAAAAGTTGTGCTAAGCGTTTGGCAAGAATGTACTCCACAGAATGAGCTGGCACCGAGTCATACTATTACTCTAAGAAACATGCCGTTCACTTTTACTGAGAAAATTATTTCACGTAAGACTGCTGGCAAAATCCGCTTTCTGAGGTTACAAAATTAGGAAAACTTCTGTCGCAATCCAGCTGTGCCCTCAGCCTGTACCCTAGTTACTCAACACCATGATTAGTCATCATTTTATGTAGACCACTGTTCACGTTTCCTGAATGCAGCTGAATTAATACTGCACTTAAACATGTTTATAGCTACTTGTTGAGGATTTTTGTTTGCTGAAGCATTACACTGATACTGAGGCAAACATTGTCTGTTTAGTGAATGAGTGCCACAGAAAACCTGGTTAAATATATTAAATGTATCCTTTTATAGGTAGTTTTTAGAAAAAAAAGATCCATCCATCCATCATCTTCTTCTTCCGTTTATCCTTAAAAAAAAGATTCATGGTTATAAGTTAAACAACACAAGAGTACAAAAAAATGATGTAAAATAGCAGCTTCTTAGTAAACTAAAGGCTAAAAAAAATTAAAACTACTTCCACATTACTACTGCTTCTCTTGATTGGTAGATGACCCACTCTGCCTTCTGAAGCACCTCGGGGCAGCTGTGGCCTCAAAAGCAGACGGCCCAGAGTGAGTCATCTAACAGTCAGAATATCAGTGGATCAATTCCCCGACTACTCCAGTCTGCAGCTCAAAGCATCCTTAGGCAAGAACCCCAACTTGCCATGATGCATCCATGTGAGTGTGTGCATGATGTCAACAAAGCTATGGAAAAAAGTGCTTGTATGAATGTGTGTGAATGAGGCGGCGTGTTGTTGTAGTATTCAGCGCTCAGAGTAGAGGAGAGTGCTAAGCAAACTCTTCCATTTCAAGGAAGTGTGGCCAAATTTTACTTATGTAAAAGTACAGAAGTATTTGAAAGTACTTGTGAAGGAGTGTGATGCCTTTATTATTATTTACACTCACTGGACACTTTATTAGGTACACATTGATATTACCAGATTGGACCCCATTTTGCCTTCAGAACTGCCTCATTTTTCTTGGCACAGATTCAACAAGTGCTGGAAACATTCCTCTGAAATTTGTATGGATGGATGGATGGATGGATGGTATGGATGTATATTAAACTGCTATGTTACCCTTAACATTAATTTCAGCATAGCTGACACACCCCAGTCTGTGACTTTCTCAGTCAAAATTATTCATTCATTCATTTGAAAATTGCAGGTTGTTCTCAAAGTGGTTAGTTACCCACCAAATGGTAGTAGAAAGGTAGATATGACATGATTGCCATCACAGAGTTGCTGCAGATTCATCACCTGGCACATCTATGATGTGTGTCTCCCATTCCACACATCCCTTGGATGAGATCTGGTGACTGTGGAGGCATTGAGTACAATGAACTCATTGTTACGTTCAAAGAAACCAGTTGAGATGATCGAGTTTTCCAACATGTTATCTGCTGGAATTAGCCTATCAGAAGAAGGGTATACGGTGTCATAATTGGATGGACCAGCAGCAGCCTGAGTTGCTGACACAAGCAGGATGGGTCCATGCCTTCATGGTGTTTTACTCCAAATTCTGACCCGACCATCTGAACATTGCAGCAGAAATCTCCACTCTGCAGACCAAGCAATCGTTTTCCAATGTTCTTCTGCTACTGTGGCACATCTGTTTCAAGGCTGAACGTGTTGTGCATTCAGAGATGATCTTCTGCATACCTTAGCTGTAAGGAGTAATTATTTGAGTCACTGTG
Source organism: Archocentrus centrarchus (assembly GCF_007364275.1). NCBI lineage: Eukaryota > Metazoa > Chordata > Actinopteri > Cichliformes > Cichlidae > Archocentrus > Archocentrus centrarchus. The sequence goes on along the minus strand of NC_044357.1, from coordinate 6,706,819 downwards.
GCCTTCCTATCAGCTCAAAGTAGTCGTCCTTCTCCTCTGACTAACATCAAGAAGGCATTTCATCCAGTGAACTGAATGCTCACTGGATAGTTAAAATTTTTTTGAACCATGATCTGTAAACCCCAGAGATGATTGTGTGGGAAAATCTCGTAGAGCAGTTTCTGAAAACCTCAGAGCAGCCCATCAGGCACCAACAAACCATGCCATTTCTCTGAATGTAGCAAAGTAGAAGCACTTCTATAATGGGATATAATTTAAACAAAACAAAAGTCGTCACCACATCTACTGTAAATACACATTTCCTGTGGTGCATCTTCGTATTTATTTACACGTTTGTATTATGACACTTCTTGAAGGAGGGTCAGCCACCAGTTCCTTGTGTCTGCCAGTCCAGCGTGATTGAGCTTGCCCTGAGCTGCTGTCGTCGCAGCAGTCCTCAGCGTCAGAGAAGGACGACAGTAGTGGGGCCCGTCACTTGTGGTAGCCTCCCCGGAGCATCTGTGGATAGGTGGTGAGCTCCACGGCCCTGCGGCCAGTCCTGTCACTCTCACAGTCCACAGTCAACCAGATGTGTACAACATGCCACAGCCCATGGTGTTTGCAAACCAGCTGAGGGGACACTATACAGATATACACAGTGACTCTATACAAGAACACAGGTGTCAGGGTAAATACTCACTCACACACTTGGTGGGTGCAGACAGGACACATCAACATCAATAATATATTCTGTCTTGGTTCCACTGTACTTTTTCTAACTTGTGAGTACACAGTGTATTTTTGTTTTCATGTTTCTGTATGAAAATCTAAATAGTATTAGCATTCATAAAGCATGCATGTGTATTGCAAAATAAATCAGAAGAGTATTTGAATAGTTATTCTATGCTGTGTCTGAAAAGGAGCTCGACTTTTTGCATTTCTGCTGATGCGTGTCAAACATTACCAGCGAGAGTGTAAATGCCTGACAGTTTCCCACGAATGTGAATCAGTATTTTCTTCTATAAAAGGCAGTGAAAGAAAAAAGAAAAAAAAAAAAAAGATAAGCAGCAAAAAGGCGTTTCACCACAAACATTACATAAAACAAAAGCGAAGCTACTTTATCAGGCTGTACACACAAGCACACACACAGCAGATCCACATCCAGCCCTGTCTGCAAGGCTCGACGAGGTTAACTACAAAGTAAAAAGGCAGATTCATAATTGGTGTTCTCCATCTCATACAGCTGCCAGACACGGTATGTAAAATATTTACAGAGGTTGCTTTTGGAAAAAGAAAAAAAAAAAAATCCCAAAGAGTTCACAGACAGAAGTCAGATAGGAGCCAGTGTGCTTCTTTCTCTGCAGCAATCACCTTCATTTCAGAAGAACAGCTTTTCTGGTGGCGTGCTCTTCGTACTGTAGTACTTGATTTGGCATAAAATAACCACAGGACATTTTCACACTGAAGCTTTGATAACTGAATGACTTCCTGTGAGATGTCTGTAGCTTGATGCAGAGTTGTCACTTGCAGATCTAAAAAATGTGCAAGGAGAGAAATTGATGAGAGGTTAGTACGCAGCAGATAAACACATTATTTTCAAGTTTAAGGACACAAAACTGTTCTTTTCTACACCAGTCAATAGTCAATCAAACATTATTTGTGCTAGTGGGACAAATATAAAAAGGAAAAATAATCATCCTCTTTCAATTCTAAGGTTTTATCTATCAGGATCTGGTCCTTATCAGGTTCCAAAATTCTTTAAATGCAACCTCAATAAACAGCAACACATGACATATTACATATTATCAAATGCACTTGATTAACTGATCATCAGCAAGTGTGAGCACCTCTATAAAAGCAGATGTTTTGGCAATTTGCTGGTCTGGAGCATTCAGGTGTGTGTTAACATAATACCAGAGAGGAAAGGCAGCAGCAATGATGTAATAGCTAGTCAAACATACAAAGATGTTGCCAGAGAGAAGAAAAGCTCTTTGATAGGTGGTGTTCTGGAAGCAAGGCTAGTGATTTGGCTTTTTGTGTGAGCTAATGCTCGTGGAAGACTTTCTAAACTCTGCGCCTGAGTGAATTACATTTATCTAGATGAACAGAGGGTTTCCACTCTGCAGCAGGCTGCCACACTGGAAGATGAGTTATCTTAACTCACGATATAAATGCTGTGGAATGTGACCTCCCCTCTCATAATGCACTGCAGAGGGCTAGCAATGCACCTGTTACAAAGGCTGCGTGCATTTTGTTCAAGACCCAAGGTTAAAAAAAAAAAAAGTTTCCTTTGCCACAAATCTGGCCACCTTGTTGCTAGCAGAAAGGGCTTGGCTTGAAAAAAGCGAGTCTCAGCTCTCAGACTGAAAAGATACCAGGTGTACCAAAAAAATGTCCTCACGTGATCAGTGTCAGGTTGACTGACTTTGACCTGTTGACCATGTTCCTAGTCCACCTAATGACCTGCAATGTGACCTGTTGCCTATACCTCAATCATTCAGATCTGCAGGTCTGGCTAACCCAGCATGCCAATTGCCATGACCTGGTGGAGGGGCCGTAAGGCCTCCTAGTAGCCCCCCAGTGTTCTCCATATGCGCTGGCTCAAAAACCTAAATGCCACAGCTTATGCCTAATTGCTACTGATGTGTGGTAGAGGTATGTTTAAAATTGATGGTGAAATGGCATGGCAGGTATACTAGTGACTGTTAAATATTTCATTCTTGTAATGTGTAGGACCCTCTGTAACAAACCATTGGTTTGTATTTATGGGAGGGGGGTGTTATGGCCCTAGCAGGGCCTGCTGTGACTTTTGACCTAGTGGGCGTGGTGTGGTCTTCCCCAGCCTTAGGTACCACCCTTTTGGTACAGCTGACTCAACTCAGCAATTAAGCCAGTACTCAGGGGAATGAGACGCTTTGTGATGCAGCTTGTGAGCTCTGAGTGTGTTGTGGCTGCTCACTCCTGCTCTGTGGAGAGGAGGTTGTTTTGGCGATTGTTGGCTCAGTGACTTCTGGTTTTATTAGATTTTGTTTTCCTTTTAAAGGTGTTAGAGACCTGTTCGTCTCTTTTAGTTGAACCAATAATAAATACCTTTTACTTTAACAGTTTTGCCTCCATGTCTCCTTTTTGTCAACCCGGACACCTTTTGTTACTCCTCCACAGCTCCTGGACTTTTTTAGGTGAATGTAAATGCTCTTAGAGGCGTAACTGGTGCTGCACATCAGTCTGAGATGGGTTCAAAAGGCCATTTCTATACAACTTGAAGTCCATCATTCTACAGTGAGAAAAATTATTTACAATTGGAAAACATTAAAGGCACCAAGTCTTCCCCAGAGTGGATGTCCCAGCAAATCACCCCAAGGTTAGACCGTGCAGTGCTCAGTGAAACTGCAGAAAACACAAGAACTACATCTCAGACTCTACAGGTCTCAGTGAGCATGTTAAAGGATTGCCAGGAGAAAGCCTCTTCTAACATGAACATGGCAACATGGCCTGAGTTTGGAGATGTTTGGACATAATGCACAGCACCATATTTAGAGAAAACTAAATGCATATCAGCACAAACCCCTCACACCAACTATCAGACACGGTGGTGGAGGGCCAAAGATTTGAGCTTGTTTTGAAACCACAGAACATGAGCACCTTTCAGCCACTGAGTCGATCACGAACTCCTCTTTATACTGAAGTATTTTAGACTCAAATAAAAGGTCATCTGTCCAACAAAGCTTGGATCAAGCAACAGGACAATGATCCCAAGCACAGCAGCAAATCTACTGCAGACTGTTTGAAAAGAAAAGAATCAAAGTGTTGCAATGGCCCAGTCAAAGTGCAGACATCACCATGACTGAAATGCTGTGGTTGGACCTTTAGAGAGTTGTGCATAATGCCGACAACCTCAATGAACTGAAGCAACATTGTAAAGAAGAGCGGGCCCAAATTCCTCCAAAATGATGCGAAAAACTGATAAAGTCATACAGAAAATGATTATTCCAAGTTGTTGGTGCTAAAGAATCTTCTAGAAGCTATGAGATTCTTGAGATCAAAGATTCTTGAAAGAGTAGTTGTAAAACTGATCATCTGCAGAGGAACGGTTTATTTGAAGAGTTTCAGTCAGGTTTCAGAATTCATCACAGTACAGAAACAGCATTAGTGAAGGTTACAAATGATCTTCTACAGCCTCTGACAGTGGACTCATCTCTGTGCTTGTCCTGTTGGACCTCAGTGCAGCTTTTGATACTGTTGACCATAACATTTTATTACAGAGATTAGAGCTTGCTATAGGTATTAAAGGTACTGCACTGCAGTGGTTTGAATCATATTTATCTCATAGACTCCAATTTGTTCATGTAAATGGGAGTCTTCTTCAGACAGTAAGGTTAATTATGGAGTTCCACAGGGTTCTGTGCTAGGACCAATTTTATTTACATTATACATGCTTCCCTTAGGCAGTATTATTAGAAAGCACTGCATCAATTTTCATTGTTATGCAGATGATACTCAGCTTTACCTATCAATGAAGCCAGATGACACACATCAATTAGTTAAACTGCAGGAATGTCTTAAAGATATTAAGGCCTGGATGACCTCTAATTTCCTGCTTCTAAATTCAGATAAAACTGAAATTCTTGTTCTCTGTCCCACAAATCTTAGAAACATGGTGTCTAACCAGATACTTACTCTGGATGGCATTACTTTGGCCTCCAGTAACACTGTGAGAAATCTTGGAGTCATTTTTTGACCAGGATATGTCCTTCAATGCACATATTAAACAAATATGTAGGACCGCTTTTTTGCATTTGCGCAATATTTCTAAAATTAGAAACATCCTTTCTCAGAGTGATGCTGAAAAGCTAATTCATGCATTTATTACTTCTAGGGTGGACTATTGTAATTCCTTATTATCAGGCTGTCCTAAAAGCTCCCTGAAAAGCCTTCAGCTGATCCAAAATGCTGACAGGGACTAGAAAGAGAGAGCAGATTTCTCCCATATTGGCTTCTCTTCATTGGCTCCCTGTTAAATCTAGAATAGAATTTAAAATCCTTCTCCTCACATACAAGGTCTTGAATAATCAGGCCCCATCTTATCTCAAAGACCTCATAGTACCATATCACCCCAACAGAGCACTTCGCTCTCAGACTGCTGGCTTACTTGTGGTTCCTAGGATACTTAAGAGTAGAATGGGAGGCAGAGCCTTCAGCTTTCCGGCGCCTCTTCTGTGGAACCAGCTTCCAGCTTGGATTCGGGAGCCAGACACCCTCTCTATTTTTAAGATTAGTCTTAAACTTTCCTTTATGATAAAGCTTATAGTTAGGGCTGGATCAGGTGACCCTAAACCATCCTTAGTTATGCTGCTATAGGCCTAGTCTGCTGGGGGGTTCACATAATGCACTGTTTCTCATTCACCTTATTTACTTTGTTTATACTCCACTCTGCATTTAATCATTAATTGATATTAATCTCTGGCTCTCTTCCACAGCATGTCTTTTCTCTCCCCTCAGCCCAACTGGTCGTGGCAGATGACTGCCCCTCCCTGAGCCTGGTTCTGCTGGAGGTTTCTTCCTGTTAAAGGGAGTTTTCCCACTGTCAGTGCTGCTCATAGGGGGTCGTTTGGACTGTTGGGTTTTCTCTGTATTATTGTAGGGTCTTTACCCACAATACAAAGCGCCTTGAGGCGACTGTTTGTTGTGATTTGGTGCTATATAAATAAAATTGAATTGAATTGAATTGAATGAGGCCATGGGGTGTACATGAGGAGTTTTTCACACACTGCTTCTGCTAAGTTGCTTTTAAATAAATAATGACACTCTAATATGCCACGTGTTGTTGCTCATTTGAGGTCATATTTGAAGAATTGTACAACCTGATTATGTAAAACCTTAGAACTTTTTCACATGATTATATGTCTCACAAGCATGAAGTTTTTGCAAAATCAAATATGCAGCTACAGGGGTGCTGTGAGGACAGCAGAAATGGGGTAACCACTCAAGCGTTCATAATCTGGACTATTAAATATGTATGCATAAACCAGGCAGTATCCTTTTTTTTTCTTCCTTATAACTGAAAATAAACACAGGGTACTTCTACAAGAGTCATTCCAGCTAATTACATTAGCTGACCTTTTAATATGGTGAAAACATGTCGATTCTGTGCACTTTATATTATTACTTCACACTATCACAACACAATCTGTGCAACTGATTTAGGCTGTTCACACATTGACATTCATATTTCCGTGCTTGACTGCAAGTTTTTTCTCTACCAGACCACCCAAATCTACTCCATCCATCATCGAAATCTGGGTGGTGCACAGAGAGCCATTAGCAAGGGTGGAAAAAGCCCACAATGATGAGGACAAGTGGTCTGCTGCTTCATGCCACACCCATCCCATCCCAGTGAATGGACCCAGCAGGGACCACCCTGTTAAAGGCAGCCTTTAAGACTCCTCTGCTGTCACTGTACCGTTATTGACTATTTTATATTCAAGAGCTCGGACACCTACTCCTACAGGATACTTAATTATCATCAATACATCTGGTGTCTCACAATATGCATCCCATCGAGCATCCCAGCTTCAATGTAACCTTCATACCAGCAATGATGTCAAAGCTCTGTACAGTATATGTGTGTGTGTGTATTCCTGTTGAGACGCACACGCAGTGCAGGAAACATGCCAGTGTTGTGATACTGTGATACGGATGGATGCTGCACATGCTGCTCTGTGTGTTTATATAGCCATGTGTGCACAAATCAGTCCCTTAAAACAGATTTTGTGGATTTTGGCTCTTACCTGAGCACAGCGTGTCGGTTCTCCCGTCTGCACGAATCAGTATGTGCATCATATCCTCTGAGCAGCCCAGTGTGTGTTTCCCTCGTGCTCCGTCTCTGTGTGGGCTCGGCAGAGCTCAGCATATGTACGGGACTTGAGATGACATCACACCTCCTCGCTTAAGAGTGGCTTTCTAAAATTAAAACGAGCAATCCCACTGTCTCTCCCTCTCTCTCAGGGTTACATATTTTTTTCAGTATACAACAGGTTAAAATAAAAATAATCAAGTCTATATATCATCTTTCTACTCTATTTGTAGTGATGATGAAACTGTCAGGAAAAGCACCGACTCATTTTTAGAATACTGCGCTGATTTATGTTGACTTAGTATTATTTCTTTCAACTGGGCACTCCTGAAATCTGATACTGCACCATATTGTTTTAGTTCAGTTTCAGAGGAAACTGGTTAAAAAAAAAAAATCAGTGCAATATTAGGAGAAATATCCAAGTTAACCTCACATTCCCATGCTTCTCTCTTCATTTGTGGACATTATTCCTTCTCTGGAATAACAATTTTTGCATCATATGGGGAAAAAAAGGAGTTTGACTCAGGGACCCTCACCAGTATATGATTTTCAGAATAGGTCATGCGGGTAAAGCACCTTAAGGACCTTATCATGTCAGTGGATACTGTGTGCATTTCGTCCTTTTATTCATAAAGTGAAATGAAGCTCATGCTTTTGGCCCATAAGATTATGGAGTGCAAAATCAAAAATAAATGCATCCTTAAATGGTTTAAATGTTATTAAGTAAAACTGGAAATAAATAAGTAAATATCAATAATTGTGTAAATGTGTCATTAATGAAAACATCTTTTTTTAAAAACACATTTAATTTTCATGTTTCCTGTGTTGCAGTGCAACATGAAATAACTGAAACTGTATGGCGTCTCGTCAGCATATTTTGAAACTGAATCATTTGCTTGTCTTTAATTCCTAATGTTCAACTGTGTTATGCTTATTTATAACAATTTATTTTCAATTAAAACAACATTACAAATATTTTAATACATGGAGGAAAGTAAGAGCATTTTCACCAGGAGCAGAAACATCCACACCAGCACGTTGATGCTGTGAAGCGTGATGTCAAGCCTGCTCCAAAGGTGATCAAATGATCTGTTTTTAAAATTCAACTGTATTCTAAACATCAGCTGTCTGTCAGAAGTTCTGGAAGTCTACTAGAATAAAAAAAATAATAATAAATTTTCTTCAATTACCAGTGAGAGTTGAGATCTGTGGAACAGTCTGCTGAATAATCTGTAATATTGAATTTAATATACCGGTGTACAGTTCTTTACCCTCACTTTGTTCCCTATCAGTCCAGTGTTTATGACCTTTCAAAATAATTGCACATTAATGGGCCTTTTATAGCTGAGCTCTTGCCAGAGTGCTTATAAAATTATATATACATTTTAAAAAGTCTATGATGTGCCATTTTCACTATAAATATTAATCATAAGGGTAAAAAGGCAGTGAAGTACACGGTGAAGCTGAGCTGATGTCATCAAATATGCTGCTGTCTCGCTATGAGCTGTGTCCTCCCATCCTCAGAGGTCTTGAGTCCTTAATGTGCTCGCCAAGTAGGAACTAGCAAGTATGCAAATACAAAACCTGTGTACTTGGGACTGAGGAACACCCACTGGCAAGAATCGACTCCAGACCACAGCAATGGTTTGGACTAGATCAGTGCCACCCCTATGACAAGCTGTGATAAATGGATGATGAGGTTGATGACACTCTCACACCCATATGCTAAAGAGCTGGGTCTGGTTTGCTTAGCTAAGCTTAAATACTGAAAGCAGCAGAAATCACTGGCTTTGTCCATAAGTAAATTATGTTTAAATGGCTGCTTTTGTGCACATTTAAAATGGAGATAATGTGCTTATTAGAACACAAGTGCGGGTCGGCAGATTATCTTACACACATGCGAGTGCATCCGAACATTTGACACATAAGGCGTCTTTAACAGAGCCATTTAAAGCACTTCCTTATTCCACAATGAGGAAGTGGAGAGCAGAACTGACCTCATTTGACTTCAATCACAGTTTCAAAGCTGTCAAACCTTTCCTTTAACCTCAGCCCTCTTGCTTTGCAGTTATAAAGATGTCTCTTTAAGCCACAATAACCCTGATGGCATCACAACGGTCATTTTCTAAGATCTGGTAAATCTCATGCTGAGCCACACAATGTATCCTGTTTCATTGTTTGTTTACACTATATTGACAAAAGTATTCGCTCTTCTGCTTTCACACGCATAAGTGATGTCCCATTCTTAATCCATAAAGTTTAAAATGATGTTGGCACACCCTTTGTAGTGATAACAGCTTCAACTCTTCTGGGAAACTTTCCACAAGGTTTAACGCTAGGTTTAGACTCTGTGCAGGCCAGTCAAGTTCTTCCACAACAAACTCGCTCATCCATGTCTTTATGGACCTGCTTTGTGCACTGGTGTGCAGTCATGTTGGAACAGGAAGGGGCCATCCCCAAACTGGTCCCACAAAGTTGGAGCATGAAATTGTCCAAAAATGTCTTGGTATACTGAAGCATTAAAAGTTCCTTTCACTAAGGGGCCGAGCCCAACACCTGAAAAACAACCCCACACCAGGTAAACCCATACCATGAAGCCCTCTATGTACTGTTCTGAGCCAGACTTTGTAGTAATCTGAAGGTCACGTGAAGTTTGGAGGTCTGTAGTGACTGACTCTGCAGGAAGTTGGTGACCTCTGTTTACTACTATTTAGTAAGGAAGAAATTTCATGACTGGACTTGTTGCAGGTGGCATCCTATCACGGTACCACACTGAAATTCACTGAGCTCCTGAGAGCGACCCATTCTTTCACAAATGTTTGTAGAAGCAGTCTGCATGCCTAGGTGCTTGATTTTATACACTTGTAACCGTGGAAGTGACTGGAACACCTGATTTCAAAGATTAGGATGGGTGAGTGAATACTTTTGGCTATAAAGTGTATATATGGAGCTGTGCAAAAGAGCCGCCACTCATTTCTTCAAATTTTGCTTTCAAGGAGCCAGACTTTGTAGTAATTTTTTAAAGTGGTCTTGAGGAATAGTTTTTCTTTGGACATTGGCTGCTTTTTTCACTCATTTTCAGTCCAGCCTTTGTACCTGACCATTATGAAAGGAATGAGCGTCTTTTTGCTTGTTAAACCACTTAATCCTGACCTATGAATCATTCAAGCATTTAAAAAAAAATTTTTTTAAAAAGGTACGTTAACTCAAGGGATGAACCATTGTTTGGTCTATACATAACAGGCAACTTAGCAAAGAACCAACAAGGTGAATCTTAAAGAGCTATGAAATGAAAACTCTGCACATGATATCTTGGCATCATGTGCAGTGTGTCTTTAAATTTGAGGAAACTGGACAAGTGGAGCACAAAAGAAGAAGTGGCACGCCTAAAAACCTATCTACAGCACATGAACGGTATCTGAAATTCATGTCTTTAAGAAATAGGAAAAATAATCTGGAGAACTTTTGCTCAAGACCACTTGACCACTTTAAAAAAAAATTACATGAAATTCTAGTTCCTTGTTAGCAAAGTATAAAGAAATTAGGGGTGGCTTGAGACTTTTTCACAGGCTGGACCTCTAACTACACCTTTCATCACAGCAAAAAGAAGAAGAAGAAGAAAAAAAAGACGTTTAAATGTAATACGAGGGAATTTTAATCATCAAACTAGCCATGAGTTATTACATCAGTTATACAGATATTGAGACATCTCCTTTAATTTAGGCCAACCACTTACGTCCCATGCTATCAAAGCATCACTACTGTCATGACCACACAAGAGCCACACATTAGAGGATACAGAGAAAATCTAAGTCAATGAGATCCCGATGTGTAATGTTTCTGACTAACTGTCCACATTTTTGAGTGACGTGAAAACACGCATTGCTACGTGCTATAACACAAGTAAACAAACTCACAGATGAGGATAATTAGGTAATTAATTACCATTCACAATTTCTTTACACTGCAAAAAGCTCCAGTCTTCAGGTCAGCTGTTCAGACTGTCAGCATGTCCAGTATGTCTTTGATGATAGAGCTGAGATTGCACAAAGATTTGTCTTTTATTTCATTGCACTTACTCCCCCCAAAAAGTATAAACATAGTACACATATCACCAATATTATCGCTTGTGGATACAGCATGGGAATGTGCTAAAAGAAAGCATAAACTAGAGAACAATTAAAAAAAAAAAATCAGTGGCATTAACAAAACAATGGGGAAAACAAAGTGGTTTTGCCTGTCATGTGACACCTTGAGTGGGGAAAAAAAAAGAGCTAAGACATACATTTTAGAGGTTCCCATTGTGTTCCATATAAAACTGGAAAACAAAGGAATGACTCCAACAGGCAGATATTCCCTTCTGAGTTCTTGTCCCTTTCCTTAACATGTCTGCACAAGTAAGAGTCTTTCTGACTGATCTTACAAGGAAACAAAGCTGTTAGTTTTAAAAGAGCACAGCTAAATATACCTTTCTAATGTAAAGGTGGATGAATGTTGGGGATTCAGTATCATGAGCCTTGTGTAAAATTTCCCAGCTTAACAAAGAGTGTGCAGGGGACTGAAGGCACTGTATTCCAAAATAGGATGACTGGACTGCAGATGACGAATTACTTGGAACTCTTGTTACCAACAGTTCGAAGTGATTGGTTTCACATTGGATGGGTGTATTGCTGGGTAAAGCACAGCACCGAATGTGAGTCGTCTCACTTTGTTGCATGGTAAGAATGCCACAAGAACCAAAAAGATCAAAGCAGATATGTCACTGAATAAGAAATTTAGAAATTTAAATCTACAGCTTCGCCTTAACACTCAGCTCTCTCTACACCACAATAGAGTGGTGCAGCATCCGCATCACCGCAGACACTACGCTAGCATCAATCTGTCAATCTCCAACTCTGTTCTTCCCTCACTTGAGAACAAGATCTCTAGATAACTGACCGCCCCCAGTAAGGGCAGCAACTCCTTCCCAAAGCGGAGAGGGCACTCCAACCTTCTCTGGCTGAGAACCATCACCTCAGACTTGGAGGTACAATTCTCATCCATATAAGTCGCACTTTTTTTCATAGTTTGGCTGGGGGTGCGACCTATACTCCGGAGCGACGTATATGTGACATTATAACACATGAACCAAAATACTCCAGGCCACTTGACATCTCCGTGAACTGCAGCTTTAGCCAGTCTTGCGTAACCTGTGGGCGCAGTGGATGATGGATGGAGAGCACAGCTTAACGGCAACTGGGAGAATGCGCCACCCACTTCCTGGAAGTCATTGGATGGATCAGAAACATGGGCTTCAGTGACAACCATCCTGTTGGGATTCAGAAAGGCTGGAATAATTGGAACTGCAGCTGACGACGAGTCTGACTAACGCGACACAGAAGAGGAAGCGGCGCTTCGTCTACGGAGTGTACGGAATTGTTTAGAAGTGACACCGAGGATGAAGAATTCAATGGATTGATGGTTTGGTTTAACTTGTTAGTATGTTCTTTATGCTATGGTTATCTGAATAACTTAATGTTACGTTAACATACCGAACACGGTTAAACTAGAACAAGTTCACTGCTTGATGAAAGAAAAAGGATCACATCATCTACAAAGTACTGAAGTGATCCACCAAACTAGAAACCATCCACCACTTAGCTATGCTTCAAACTACCACTTCCAAGGTGCAATGAATATCCTCTACTATTTAGACCCATCTGTTCCAAATTATGGAAAAAACATGATTTCTCAGTACAAATACAAATAAAAAAAAAAAATCAGACTGGTAAACATAAATGTGCATGGGTGGTTTTGTTATCAGGGTTAAACAAACATTTCATTTAAAGAAAAAAAACTAAACGAATGAGGATACAGAATGGGGAAACCTCTGGAACAAACACCACTTTGCACCTTTGTCTTACATGAAAGATTAAATCAGTCTTCGTTCTTATTTTCAGTCATTTGGCACTGAAAATCTCATTATAAAAGTACTTCTCGCACCTTTTACACCACCATCAGCGCAGGTGTAACATTTATCTACCCTCTACTTCTGAAGGTTTTTCAATGCCAGTCTAAATTTCTCCCTTAATAATTACTGATAAAATAGAGATTTCAAAACAATGTATATGCACTGAGACTTCATGAAATATACCTATGGAGACATCCTCTAAATTTGACCCCAAAAAAAAAAAAAAAGCATGTAATATCTTGTTTAACACTATCTAGTTTTGGTTTTCAAATTTACTGAAATTTACAATAAACTAGACTAATATAATGTAATATATTAAAGGGACAGAATTAGCTTATTAAAACAATGCCAAGCATTAATTATTAAAAATGTGGTGGCAAAATTTGCCTATGCAGTTGGGATAAGGTTCTATTTAAATAAAATTTTTAAAAAAAAGGCAAGCATGTGGTTTATCTGAAATGAGACAGAGGACAACAAGGTTTACTGAGCTAAGCCTGGAGTGACTTCTATTTCTTACACGTTTGACATTGAATCATTTTTCTTGCATCGATTATGCTGTAACATGAATTGCACACTTTAGGAAAATAGCTACCATTTCATTCTTATGCTAAATTATTAGGAGACTTTTTTTGATTTACTGCTTCCTTTATAGCTGGAGTTTAAAATTTACACAGTAGTATAAAAAAATTAAAATTTTTGCTTTACTTAGCAAAAATGCATCTTCAACAATAATCCAATCCTACACACAACTGAAGTGTATCATTTGGATTTTAGATGATCCGGAAACCAAGAAAGCTCATTCGAAAATGATGCATAAATTAAAAATACCTTTAACTAAGTATCAGGAGTAACTTGAGTGGTGTAATAGGTCTGATTTTTGCATACTGTAATATTTGGGAAAGGGTCATGATCTTTCTGCCAAACTGTAAGAAGGTGGTGGGGAAAAGCACTTAATACTGCCCTTTCTTTGTTAAACGCTGCATTACCAGTCTATAGGGTATAACAGGTATCTCAAAGTGAATTTACACTTTTAATCACAAGTTCTCTATGCAAGTTCTCAAAAGCCAGCCAGGTGCACAAGATTCTCTGATATGTAACCCTCTCTCCTGCTTAACATCTTTGTCTATGACCTATGAAAATTGCCATTTCTAAATTTTGTTAATATTTATATTTCTATTTATTTAGTGCTTTAATAGACTAAGCAGAAGCGAGTCAATAAAATTATTTTGAGCACATAAACAGATAAAATGTCTGTTTGGTGGAGAGAGAAAAAAAAAATCTGCATATCATCCTGTCACTGAAATGTCCTTACCAGTGAAAAAAAAAGGAAAAAGAAAAAAAAGACTTTTTTTTCATGCATTTTTAACCTGGAAGTCTTTTAGAACCCAGACGTGCATGTTTTGTTGCTTGCAAACCTTATCAAACAAAACCAAAAATAAATCCACATTCCTGAGGGCTCAGTGCATTTAAAGAGGACATATTATACCCCATTATAACAAGTTAATGCAGGTCTTACATATCCCCAAAGATTGTGTACTTTAAGTTTCAGCTTATACCCCCAGTTTTCAGGGTACTCTTTCTGTGCCTGTAGCTTTAAATAAAACAGTGCTGCTGGTGCCCAATCTCCTTTCAGGAAGAGACATTAGCACCCAAAAGGAACAGGCTGTGGTAGAAGGTGCAAAAAGTGCATCATTCTGATGCATCTACCTCTCATTTCACATGCAATATAACTGAAATCACACACAATCATTGGTTGTAGCTTATGAATATGGAGATTTTGTTGATTTTAACAATGCAGCGCACTAGCTTTAAAAAGTGGCTCGTAATTGACGACAGGTTACAAGCCAGGTTGTAGAGTTAGACTTAATATTTCATACCCATTCCCCTGTCTGTAAACAAAAACTGAAAATTATGCAAATGAGGTCAGCTTTACTTGGATTTAACCATATTAAAATGCTCAGGAGAGATGCGAATGGATGTAAGGGCTCACGGTGAGCCAGCTGAGCTTACACTGAAGCAGTAAAGGTGACTTGAACACAGTTACCTACACCAGGGCTTGTCTGCTCACCAGTAGAGGCTGTGTGTAACTAGATGTGATCTCTTTGGGAATAGATTTAGCATAATATGTCCCCTTTAAAAATCAAAGTCAATGACTGAGAGCCCTCACTTCACGTCTGATATGTAACTAAATAAAAGGCATTCAACAGAAAGCATGTTACTGTCTCTGGGTTTTTGCTTCCAGGGAAGAAGAAAAGTCCTCAAAAACATCACACTGTAATTCTAGTCACTGCAGCATTTTGGCTTGTCACACCTGCAGCAGTCTGCTTGTTTAGCATTATACAACACCATGTCACTACAGCGGCCACTGAGACACCACAGCTACCAAAAATAGCTCCAAGGATGTGACACAACATCTTATTTGTACACCTTAACATTAAGGATCAAAGGTATCCAATAAATAAACCATGTCATTTTTAAGTACCATTTTCTCCTCTTGCAACATGGCTTCAGAATCACACGCTGCTACATTTACAAAGTGCTCAAGA
This sequence comes from Archocentrus centrarchus, assembly GCF_007364275.1. Lineage (NCBI taxonomy): Eukaryota > Metazoa > Chordata > Actinopteri > Cichliformes > Cichlidae > Archocentrus > Archocentrus centrarchus. Next base: position 6,691,491 of record NC_044357.1, on the reverse strand, counting down.
CGGGGCTTCTTCACCATGGTGCAAATTCCTCAGCTTCCTGTGAGGGCAAGAGTGGAAAAGGGCTCAGAAGACCTGGGGATGATAAAAGTTGAGAAACAGTTTGAGAATCAGCAGACCCTTAGTAGGAACCTCAACTCCAGCTCTGTGATCTGGATTTATAGCTGTTAAGAGTGCATTATTCTTGGCCGCATATCTTTCTCTCTGTTGCTTTGCTGGCCATAAGGAATTTATGAGCTCATGGAGCGGAGATGCTGGAAATGTTTTGTGTTTCAAAGACAATGCCTTCCAGTAAACTTACCCAAAGTACACTGAAACACATCACTAAATACAACTCTGTGTACATGTATGGGGATGTAGGTTTTTAATAAGGGAAATATACAGTACTGTGCAAAAGTCTTGAGCCACCTCTCATTTCTCTATGTTTTCAAGGAAAAATTGTAAATAGGTCCAGAAATGCACTGAATCGTGCAAACAAACATGGAACTGTATAAGGCAATTCTAGCGAGCTTGAGATATTTAGTATGGCCACCATTATTCTTCAGCACAACCTGAGCTCTCTGAAGCAGCTTTCTTGTACTTTCTTTAAGTAGTCCTCAGAGTTCTTCCTTGGATGTTGGCTCTGTCAAGATGAACCCTTTTAATATATTGGCAGTGTGTTTGGGATCATTTTTATGCTAAAAAGTGAAGCGGTTACCAATCAGATAGTATTACATGGTGGATCAAAGTCTGATGATACTTTCCTATGTTCATGATTCCATCAGTCCCAACACCACTTGCTGGAATGCAGCCCCAGACCATGACAGAGACTCCCTGTTATACTGCTCTCCTGACTTCCTCTGTACACACTGACAACCATTAGAAAACATTTCCAAATTAGAGTCATCATTCCATCAGACCTGTTGCCAATGATTTTCAGTCCAGTTTTTGTCTATTTTGGCATACCTTAGTCTTTTCTCCCTGTTTTCTTTCCTTAAGAATGGCTTTTTGACAGCCCTCCTTCCACATACACTACTTCTGATGAGGCTTCAGGAAAAACCAGATGGTTCAGCTGAAGTGCCAGATGTATCTCTCAGGTCTTGTTTTCAGGTCTTTGTTGGATTTTTTTTCCCCAGTTTCTTAGAGACATTGCTTTCAGATACTGTTCATCTGCTGTAGATAGTTTTTTAAGTCTACCACTTCTTTTGTCCTCCACTTGTCTACTAGTACTTTGACTCTTTGTTGGTGCAAAAACACTATTTTATGTCTACCAAACCATGTTATTATTGGCATTTTTTGTAGATTCAACTAAAGAAATGGGAACAAATGATGTGTTTTTGTGACAGGCTGCTAGTTTCAAAGTACCTAAAGAGCCAGCCATCCATCCATCCTCTTTCGCTTATCCACATTTAGGTTAAGGGGGCAGCAATCTAAGCAGAAAATCCCAGACTTCCCTCACCCTTGCCACCTCTTTCAGCTCATCAAAACAAGCCAAGTAAGAGATAACCTCTCCAGCGAGTCCTGAGTCTGCCGCGGGGCCTCTTCCTGGTGGGACATGGCCAAAGCACCTCACCCAGGAGGCATCCTAATCAGATGCCCAAACCATCTCAACCAGCTCCTTTCTATGTGGAGGAGAAGCGGCTCTATGCCATGTCTCATGTCCCTGTTGAATGACCCACCACCTCACCCTGTTTCTAAAGAAGAGCCCAGCCACCCTTCAAAGGAAACTCATTTTCACCGCTTGTATCTGTGACCTCATTCTTTCCGTCACTACCCGAAAACTATCCACTAAAAAAAATAACAAAGTCTGGCTTCTTGGAAGCAAAATGTAAACAAATGAGGAGAGTCTCAAGCTTTTTGCACAGTTCTATAAAGGAAGGAAAGTGTAAAGATTCCAACCTCTCTTTATCTCAAAGTGCTCTTGTCTCTGCCTCAATCTTCCTCTCTCCATGAAGGGTGTCAGGATCAGCTGGGGCCACCGTCTGTCTCACTGCAATCTCAGGGCCTCCGCCATAGATTCCCAACAAATACTGCCAAGTCTCCTCTGAGATCTGACCATAGTCTGCACCTGGGGTGAAAAACCCAAATAATGCCTGAGAACCGTATATCACCTTATTTTCTACCTTTATGCTCTTTTCAGCCTCCTGAGATTTACCTTGTTTTAGCTGTATATGTCCTCCTTTCATAACACCAATTTTACTGTTGTCGATGGGACCGGGCGGCTCTGGAAAAAAAAAGTATTTTGTAGAGACACAAAGATGAAGAATACGAATGCACTACTGCTCATCTAACCGTAGCATCGTACCATTGTCTTTGCCCTTCACAAAGCTCTCCCACTCTCTGAACCACTGCATGCTGATACACAGGATCACTGTTGGAGCTTCTTCAGCCTGAAACTCTTTGTTCAGCTACAGACAAGAAAAAAAAAAAAAAAAAAAAAATGCTCATTCAACACAAAAACACATTAGCACACAGGTAAATCTTTGCAGAACACACACACAGTTACCTTGATGAAGGTGTCTATTTCTGTTTTTCTGCGTTTAGCCAGAGCTTCAATCTCCACCTGACAGATTGCACACATGTAGAGGTGGTTCACTGCTGGGCCACCTCCAAAACTAAGAACAGGAAGACACCAACATTTAACAGAATGAGATGGTGACAGATTAACACATCATTTAAGAAGCAATTATAAGGCCTTTTTTTTGGCCATTACATCATTGCAGAGATACATGTCAACTTTAAATAGGCGCTGCTGCCTAATATAATCTAAGGGGGGGTCGAGGAAAGCCTTTAAATACATTACTACATACCATATTACCACATAAACCAATGTCAGGATGCCACTGCGGTGACAGAGCAGTTTGCAAAATTTCCACCCTCCCAGAATGCGCTATTATTATTACAAAGTGGAATTATGTGGGAACCACAGCAACTCAACTGCAAAGTTCCAAACCTCCTTACCTGTTGTAAAGGTATTCCCACACATTCTGGGGAACAATCACAACCAGATCATCTATGTAGTGGTATTTATTAGGCGGGATCCCTGCACAGAGATAAAATACATTAAGGATATTAAAGACAGTACAGCCATGTTTTTCAAGACATGTAAGTGGCCAACTTTATAAAAAATATTTACACTAAACAATTCTTAATTGTAGACTGGCTGCTTCTTAAACCACACTGTCCTGCTCCTGTGTGGTAAATATGCAACACGTGGGTTGTGCAGGCTTTAGAGTCATTTAGAGGTGCCGTTAACTGAGCTGAGGTGTGCTGAGCCATGTAAGTAAAGCAAAGCAACTATTTCCGCTGCATGTATATTAATATGCAGTTCTTTACATTCTTCAGGTCAGCTGCTCAAAGGTTCTGGTTTGTAACTTTACAGTGATCCTCCAGGGACACATTCAGTAGATTTACGTGCTGGTCAGTAAGTAAGGTTTATGGAGGTCTGTATATTTTCTCACAGCTGTGATTTTTTTTTTTTTTTTTTTTAAAGAAAAAGGGGCTTTAATTACACACCGCCGTGCTGACAAAGAAATGTGTGATTGCTGATGGGGCCTGGCTCGGCGAAGGTGTTGAACTTGTTAAGCCATTCTCTGGAGATGTAAAACTGCAGCAGGCTGGGCTCCTTCATATTGGCCAGAGCCACCACCTTCTGCCTCTCTCTCACAGACTCCTCACTACTTTTCCTGCATCAGTCCAGGAAAAATAAAGTCATTAAACACATCTTGGATTCATTAGTGTAGAGTCAATGCACTGTAAATGGAGTTCACTTGTGCTCACCTATAAAACAACACATACGCCTCTGCATTCTGCACCACCGTCTCATGGACCTCAGTAACATACTGGTCATCAAACTCGTACCACTGGCCATTGATTACATTCTGACAGTAAGCTATGTAGTGCCCACCTGCACCCATAAAAAGGATGAGAAAACATTTCAGTGCCAGAAGCTGATCAGATATACATTTGCACACTCTGTGAGATACATTAACCATGAAGGAAATAACATGTTAACAGGAAACACTGCGGTCTCATACTTCCTGCAGTGCCGTGATGGCAAATGACTGACAGTAAGTCGTAAGTGGTAACTTGTGATGGACTCTCTTTAGCCAGGAAAGGTCGCATGTCGAGGCCCTCGAGCGGGAAGGACACGTGGCTGCTTATCTTGAACGAATACATGACCTCGTGCCGAAAACGTTTCAGGTGAATGCACAGAATCTATGCAACAAATACACAACAAACAACCCCCATTAAAGAATAGATTATGCAGCAGACCACAACTTGTTATCTTCAGAAAGAAAGAGATTTAAAAAAAAAAAAAAAAAAAAAAACTGCACCTCTGGAAGTCTAAGCACTTTGCAATATTTGACACCATTTCTCAACCTGTAGAAAACAAAACACTGTAAATAAATGCATATAAATATCCTCTTTTTAGTCAGGGTTATATTTTCAAGCATCTACTTTTACGCACTTTTTACACCTCTCACAGCTGTACATGTTGTCCCCTGGGAAAAAAAAAAGAAGAATGGAAATGTAAATTCTGAAGTGCTAAACTCTGCTAATATTAGAGGATATCAGAGTGTTGTTTACCTTTGAGTTCATCTGCAGCAAAAAAGGCAGCAAGGCAGTCCTCTAGTGTCACCATGGGCCCCCAAAACCAACTGGGGATACATGAGACTACAAACCTGCACAACACAAACACATGTAATCACTAATACTACAAACACACACAGGCGTTAGTATGTACACTACAGAGTGGGCTAGAAATAGACTGATGTTAAAACTAAGCAGCAAGCCTCTTTAAAACTGCAGTTCCTTGAATGGCCACTTGAGGCTGGCTCCAATGTGAGTTGAAATTGTGTCTATTGTATTAGGATTTAAGGTTATTAGGGGAATGAGCGCTTTGTGTGACTGGTGGGTGCCAACATTGCAGACATCTCCAAAGGCTTTGCATCAGGTAATTAAAGCTTACTCAAGTTACTGGACCTGTTTGCAGCATTGATCCCTTTTGGATCATTTGAAAGCAATTATCTGGCAATAACACATCTGGATGTGTGATTAATTGGAGTAACAACTCAACAAAGTGCACTCCAGTTCTGGAGAGTGAAATTTTAGTATTTTAACTGCATGTGACTTCTTTGTATTTTCTATGCAATGCTCCCATACATATACAGAAACTACTTCCACACCAAGCTTACTAGTGTTAGGTCAGACCTGGGCACTGTATGGCTCACAGGCCACATCCAGCCCGTTGTCTGCCCATGTCTGCCCCCGCAAAGTAAATGGGGAATTAGGCATTCAGGGATGGAGCAGTCAAGACCAGCTTTTTGATTTCCCAAAAAAAGCAGCTAAAGGCAGTAAGCCATTCTTTTTTCTCCTTGGCTCCTGGACAAAAGCAGTCATGTCCATGACACAGTCCAGTTACTTTGTACATGGGATAACAAGAGTGTGAAATTCTTGAGAAGCTGGAGTGATTTGTTCACAAAGGTAAATGCATGCTTGGATAGGCCGGGGCTGAAATGGGACAAACTGGTAGGTGTTACAGCTGATGGCTCTCCAAATCTGACAGAGATAAATGTTGGACTTTTGAAGCAGAACATAAAGTGGCTAAAATGAACTGAAACAGCTATTTTTCCATTGTATAACACACCACAAGCCATTGTGTAAGTCACTCCTAAAAATTAACCATGTTGTTGATGTTATAATTAAACAGTTAACTTCATCAGGGCAAGAGCACTGAATCACAGGCAGTTTGCTGCACTTTTGACTCACTACAGGCAGAGCACTTCACGTCAGTATCACTGCTGGATTCTTCTCTCAAAGAGGAGAACGTGCCTCACATAAGGAGACATTCCCAGGAAGACGCTCTTTGGATAAAGATTCTCAGAGCCAAACCCAGAGACGCGTCCTCTCGGTGACCTCTCTGCTGTCCTTCACACTGAACCTGATTTAACGGACTTTTTCAAGCCCAAAACACACTAGATTTCTCTCACTGTATAAGAATAAAAACTGCAGATGAAGTAATTAAACTACAAGCAAAAAGCACTTGGCTTAAAGTCAATAGTCTGAAATTTAGAAGAAAAAAAAAAGTTTTTAGGAATGTTGAATAAATAGTGATAAAATTGAATTTTTACTATGTCTATTTCACATTGTAACATCTACTCTTATCAGCAGCAGTTCATAAAGAGATCAAATTAATTGAGTGCAGCTCATTGGAGCTGCCCTCCACAACAGTCCCAGTTTCTCATGGGAAAATTCTCCGTCCACCCCTGCATCAGCTGATAACAGCATTGTAAAAACATGGCCACTTCTGGTTCCTTAATATCAAGACTGCAACAGGCATGAAGATTAAAAATCCAGCCTTTGAAACAAGATGTCACAAACCATACAACTATACAACATGAAGAACCTTTTAGCAGGCAGAGTGTATTTACACTTCCAGCAGACAAATATGATCTTTTAGCTCTGATCTTATTTGCACTCATTCCTGAGGGAGATATCAGGCTCTTTAGTTTCTGGATGCTCTCTACCCACACAGTGCCAACTTTGTCCTTCTGCTGTTTGGTGATGACCAGGTAGTTTGCAGTGGAGTTATGACATTTCTGAAAGCACCACTTACCAATGTGACTGAACCCAAACAGTAACCTTTTAAGCCAGAAAACAAAAACACCAACAAGCTCAAAGATACCGTAAGTCTGCAGAGCTAAATACTACAAATACTCATTTGCTTCAGTGCTATTATAAAAACAATGGAATAGCTTTTTGCGGGTAAATGCTTATTTTGCTGAAAGGTTTAGCCTGTGCAAACTATGCTGAACTGTCTTCAAACAAGTCAGTTCATCATAGAAAACTGAAAAAAAAACATGCATGGGTACTACTGCATGAGTATTAACGGAGCACGCCCTGCAAGCGAAGATAACCCTACTTAAAGGAAGTTTCATGCAAGTTTCCAGCCCTCTTCTTTCAGTAGGTAATTAAAATATCTGTTGTTACAAACCATGTACAGGCCTTTAAAAAATAAACATCACTTGGGCCCAGCACTGAAAACAGTGTCACGGAGTACGTTATCAAGCATTTCAGAGCCCTGCTTACCAAATCTCTCCACCCTAATGTTCTCTCTACTTGTGCCACACACATATTTTCATTGGTTTATGAAAGAAGTCAGCTGTGATATCTCACTGCTTCCTGTAACTATCAAAGTGATCGAAAAACAGAAAAGTTTTCATCTGCAAAACACACAACAAGATTATAGATCTGGCAAAAGTTTCACTTTTGTCATCGTCCATATAATGCTCGACCACACACACACACACACACACACACACACACTGGAAAAAGATTAAATCAAACTAAATTCACACATCAGAAGCCACATTTTATTTTGTGCTATCAGGAAAAAAGCAGATTTTCAAAAGAATGACAGCCCACTACTTCCTGTGTAAAATGATACCCTATAGGGATGTATAAAACTTATCACCAAAGACATCTGAAGATAACGTTGAAAGGAAACCACAAATCTACTGATAACATCAAAGCCTATCAGTAAAATCAGCATACAAAATTCTGCAGAATTCATGCACAAACAAGCTCACTTCTTCTCAGCCCAGTTCACTGACCGTCGTATGGAGTCCATGATGTAGGAGATCCAGCCCTGTGAGCCGTAATTGTCGGGGCACACACCAGTCTTGACCGGCAGGTTCTGATGGATGGACGAGTGGAGCTTTGCCAAGTCCTCTTTACCAGGAATGGGGAGGGATAAGTCTTGGAAGGTTTCCACTGTAGTTGAGACCTGTAACAAATTCAGGGAACTAGTTTAAAACAGCATGTCTCTGGCAGTAAAAGAACAATTATGCATATTTATTTTAATTATTATAATCACACAGAAAAGTCTGAATAATATTGAAATTCAGTCAAAAAAAGACATTTAATTTAAACCTGCTTTGATCAGTAATATAATATTTAACAAACACATTTTGTTTTGGGTTTTAAGGATATACTCTAGCGTCCCCTGGTGTCTAAATGTGTGAACTGCATCTTACCCTGTCACATGTCAAACACTGGACCAGACTGAGGATCGAGCCATCGAAGATGTCGGAGATCACGCTGCGATAGTGAGACTGCTTTTTCTTCCTGGCACTGAGCAGCAGCTGAGCTGGAAGAAACATGATGGGAGGGAGGGATGACTTTGGGGGACAAATGCTTGACTGGGACTAAAGACAGCCACCTTAAGTGAAGTGCTCATGACTGTGTACACTCAAACTGAAAACTGTGGTAGAAGGTTCACACTTTAAGGGGCATTAATAGAAATACTGTAAATCTGAATTTAAATCATCATCCCTTTCAAACAGAATAACAGAAAAATTGCCAACCACATTAAAAAATTATAATAATAATCATAAAACTGGTAAACTTTGAGGACAGGAACTGCAGGTTGTGTTGTAAAACCTTAGTGATGATGATGGCGACGATGACGACAGTGCTGTTGAAACCTTAGCTCCAGGAGGATGAGTAAATAGCAAGATACAGCCTGACTGAATTTCTGTCTTATTATCTAAGATGATGAATAAATATAGGAAACTTTATTTTCAATCCTATAAGGAAAAACAGAAAAGTTAGCACACGCATAAAGAGGTGACGAACTGCTTCCCCAACACAGAATCAAAATGATTCACGAACTCTTTACACACATTAAAGATAAAACATTACTAATCATGTCCAGGGGTACTTTGTCAAGAATTTCAGAGTCCTTATCAACTCAGAAAATCTCTCCAACCTGTCAGTACTAGCCTGAACCTGGATGCTCTCCAGGCTCACACGCCCATTTTTATAAGTTTGTCAGAGTAATGCGCAAAAGTCTTGAGCTTCCGCTCGTTTCTTTATATTTTGTTAGGAAAATGGGAAACAGGTGGAGCAATTTAATGAAACACATGCAAAGCTACATGGAAATACACTATATAAGGCAAAAACAGAGTTTGCACAATTTTAATGAGTTTGAAAGTCAATATTTATTACTTGTACTTTCTTTAGTCTTCAGGAATAGTTCTCCAGGCTTCTTGAAGGGCATTCAAAGCTCCTCCTTAGATGTTGGCTCTGTCAAGATGATCCCACACTGCTTCAATAATGTTGAGGTCCAGGCTCTTTGGAGGGCAATCCCAGACTGATACTGTTCAGTTGTGTGTTTTTCTATCCAGGTATGCTTTTACTGCACTCGTAGTGTGTTTGGGATCATTGTAATGCTGAAAAATTAAACCACTGCTAGTCAAATGCTTTCCAGATGGTACTCATAGTACTTTCTGAATTCACAATTACAGTAATCCCTCGCTACTTCGCAGTTCGCTTTTCGTGGACTCGCGAATGTTTATTGCAGTATTTTCGCTGTTCCGTGGGTTTTTGCGGTACTCGTTCTTCACATGCGTAGCACGTGTTGTACAGTAATGTATATATTTGGTGTATAAGTTTGTGGGGAGGGTTTATAAAAACTTAGTGTGTATAAGTATTAAAATAAATATAGCGTCCCTACTTCGAGGATTTTCACTTATCGCGGGTGGTTCTGGAACGTAACACCCGCGATAAGTGAGGGATTACTGTACATCAAATTTGACAAGACCCCCAACACCACTGGCTAGAATGCAGCCACAAACCATGACAGAGCCTCCACCATGTTTTACAGATGCTGTAAACACTCGTGTTGTACCTCACTCATCTACATCTCATATTTAAATTTTGGATTTGAAGTATGTCAAACTACTTCTTGTGTAGTTTGACATAATTCAGCTTCTTCTCCGTTTCCCGTTTTTTAAAAATGGTTTCTTGACCGCCGCCCTTTGAGACCATTTCTGATCAGGCCTCAGCGAACAGACAATCTTGCGCGCTGGATGCATCTCTCATCAGGTATTCAGTGGATTTTTTTTTTTTCCTGTTTCTTAAGGACATGACTTTCATGTCAGTTCATCTGCTGTGGATAGTTTTTAAGGCCTGCTACTACTTCTTCTGTCCTCCACTTGTCCAGTTTCCTCAAATCCTCAAAGAACACACTGCACAGCCTACTGAGGCATGCCAGGTTTTTAGCCGATAGCTCTTTGGGAATCATCTTGCTGGTGCAAAATTACAACTTTATGCCTGTCAAACTATGTTATAGTTGGCATTTTACATTAAGCTAAAGAAATTGGAATAAATGTGTTTTTGCAACAGGTTGCTGGTATCAAAGTGCTTCAAGATACAATTAAATTTGTTTCTTTGTTAAGCTGCCTGTTACATGTAGAAACAAAACTGTGGGTCATTCCTTGAGTTAGATGCTTTTTTTATGCTTGAATGGTGCACGGGTTATTTCCTCTGTAGAAAATACAGAAAAACGTGCTTTTCAAGCAAAATAAATCTAAACCAATATTAATATATCTACAATAGGCCAATTTTGAATGATAATATAGCTGGCCAATACATATGTTTGGCTCCAGTCTACTGCCATGCTAACAGATCTATTAGACTACACCTTGAGACAATGAAATGACCCAATGACAATGATCTTTATCTCTATATTAAGTAAAGATCACGGCATGATATGAATGTCCAACCAAATGTCATGACAATCAATCCAATAGACATTTACATCTGAATCAAAAGCACTATTGACAATGATGTCATTGAAGGATACACTGGCTCAGCACAAAGATTATTCATACCAAACTTTGGGCCACCTCCACCTCAGAGTTAATGTGATATACAGTGCCTTGCAAAAGTATTTGGCCCTCTTGAACTTTTCAACCTTTTGCCACATTTCAGGCTTCAAACATAAAGATATAAAATTTTAATCTTTTGTGAAGAATCAACAACAAGTTGGACACAATCGTGAAGTGGAATTAAATTTATTGGATGTGTCAAACTTTTTTAACAAATAAAAAACTGAAAAGTGGGGCGTGCAATATTATTCGGCCCCTTTACTTTCAGTGCAGCAAACTCACTCCAGAAGTTCAGTGAGGATCTCTGAATGATCCAATGTTGTCCCAAATGACTGATGATGATTAATAGAATCCACCTGTGTGTACCGTATTTTTCGGACTATACGTCGCTCCGGAGTATAGGTTGCACCAGCCAAAAAATGCATAATAAAGAAGAAAAAACATATATAGGTCGCACTGGACTATAAGTCGCACTTTTTTTGGGGGGGGGGGGGGGGGGGGGGTGATAGAATCCGAGACTCAGAGCACAAATTCCATCTTGAACGGCAATTTAAAATAATAATGGATTAAAGAACAGGACGAACACGGTTACACCTACGTTATGCTAACGTAGCACATTCAGCTACATGACGCACAACGAACACGTGTTCGGTATTGTTACGTTGTAAACACACTTCCAAAGTCGGCGATATTCACAACAAAGGTCGTCTTTATTAACAGAAAAACGGCTGCTGTAGGCCACAGCCACGCCAACCACAACTACAACAGCGGAACAGCAACACACACACAGGCAAGCTCTCGGTCTTTTTCTCTCTCTCCATGCTGCCTTCACGAACCTCCCGAACAGTCCGAAATCCCACAACATCAACACGCTCTCTAACTAAGAGAATCGCTACAGTATGTTAACGTAACATTAAGTTATTCAGATAACCATAGCATAAAGAACATACTAACAAGTTAACCAAACCATCAATCCATTGAATTCTTCATCCTCGGTGTCACTTCTAAACAATTCCGTACACTCCGTAGACGAAGCGCCGCTTCCTCTTCTGTGTCGCGTTAGTCAGACTCGTCGTCAGCTGCAGTTCCAATTATTCCAGCCTTTCTGAATCCCAACAGGATGGTTTGTCACTGAAGCCCATGTTTTCTTGATCCATCCAATGACTTCCAGGAAAGTTGGGTGGCGCATTCTCCCAGTTGCCGTTAAGCTGTGCTCTCCGTCCATCATCCACTGCGCCCACAGGTTACGCAAGACAGCCTTCAAGCTGCAGTTCACGGAGATGTCAAGTGGCTGGAGTATTTTGGTTCATGTGTTATAAATGTCACATATACGTCGCTCCGGAGTATAGGTCGCACCCCCAGCCAAACTATGAAAAAAAGTGCGACTTATACTCCGGAAAATACGGTAATCAAGTCTCCGTATAAATGCACCTGCTCTGTGATAGTCTCAGGGTTCTGTTCAAAGCGCAGAGAGCATCATGAAGACCAAGGAACACACCAGGCAGGTCCGAGATACTGTTGTGGAGAAGTTCAAAGCCGGATTTGGATACAAAAAGATTTCCCAAGCTTTAAACATCTCAAGGAGCACTGTGCAAGCAATCATACTGAAATGGAAGGAGTATCAGACCACTGCAAATCTACCAAGACCCGGCCGTCCCTCTAAACTTTCATCTCAAACAAGGAGAAGACTGATCAGAGATGCAGCCAAGAGGCCGATGATCACTCTGGACGAACTGCAGAGACCTACAGCTGAGGTGGGAGAGTCTGTCCATAGGACAACAATCAGTCGTACACTGCACAAATCTGGCCTTTATGGAAGAGTGGCAAGAAGAAAGCCATTTCTCAAAGATATCCATAAAAAGTCTCGTTTAAAGTTTGCCACAAGCCACCTGGGAGACACATCAAACATGTGGAAGAAGGTGCTCTGGTCAGATGAAACCAAAATCGAAATGTTTGGCATAAAAGCAACACAGCTCATCACCCTGAACACACCATCCCCACTGTCAAACATGGTGGTGGCAGCATCATGGTTTGGGCCTGCTTTTCGTCAGCAGGGACAGAGAATATGGTCAAAATTGATGGGAAGATGATGATGGGAAGATGGATAAATTTAATTCCACTTCACGATTGTGTCCCACTTGTTGTTGATTCTTCACAAAAAATTTAAATTTTATATCTTTATGTTTGAAGCCTGAAATGTGGCAAAAGGTTGAAAAGTTCAAGAGGGCCAACCTGGACCAAAGCTGTGGACTGACTGACTGACAGAACAATACCATCATTGTTGGATTAAATATGTAAAACATTAAGAAACCTCCGATTTGGTTAATTTACTTTTTTGTACATGCCACTACTCATGGCTTCCAATATGACCTTTACAACTGTCACACGTCAGAGTGGTAAAAATGTGCTTGTCTGAGGCAAACGTCCATTAAAACAGACACATCTCGAATGACCAATGAAAAATTCTCACCTTTTTTGAAGGAGTATGCAGGCCCTGAAGAGCGGAGAGGGCTGGAACGTGGGGGACTGGAGGACAATTTGGGATGCATCTCTTGAAGGGTGCGCACAGGACTACAGGGGGTGGACTGGGGCTGGGTCATCGATGCTTCATTGTCTGGCTCTAGAAAGCAGCATATTAAAAATACAAAATTAACGATAACTGATTAAAGATAACTGATGGCATTCTATGACTTAATAACACATTATATAATCACTGTAGTCCTGCTGGTCTTGTACCTGAGCTGTTGTTGCTCGGGACTTGACCTTGCCCTGTATTAGATGCCTGTTGGTTCTCTTGACTTTGGACTTCAGTGTTTGTGCTTGGTGCCAACTGTTCCTCATCCTCCGACCTCCTTTCAGGACCCCCCTCCTCAGCTGCTGTGTCCACATCAGCATCTTCATCCATCTCTTGTGAGCCTCCACGGAGTGGGGAGCCAGGTACCCTCCTTTCTTTAAGCCTCTCCTTCTCAGAGATCACTGGACCACTACTGATGTCCCCCATTCCACCTGTCTGTGACCTGACCCCATCACACTCATCCTGGATGAGCAGCTCACTCTCACCCACACCTCCTCCCTCCCCCCGGTCACTGCTAGAGCCAGAGTCACAAGAAAGGAATTCATCCTCAGACGGGGAGCGATCTCCGTCTCTTCTGTCCTCCCCGTCATTTCCATCACTGCCCACACTGCACTCCGTCAGAGGCTCCTTCAGCTCTTCATGTAACTGGTCCATCAAACAGCGCAGGAACTCCTGAGTGTCCTGGAGAACAACAACATCTTCTATTAACTCAAAGCAGGGTGCATGAATAGGGCTATATTCACAGAGATGTAGCTAATACATACACATCTGTAAATACAAACAAAAAGACAGAAATACTGGAGTGACGATGTCTTCCCTGTAACACAAAATCATTTTGCACATTAGGGAGATCCTGTGCACCAATCACACGCCCTGAAAACAGCCAAAAATGCATCACAGCAACAAAGCAAAGCAACAAATCCAACATGAACTAATCCAGAGAAAAAATAACAAGAAATTAGATTGGTGATAATTCAGTATTGGGAAAATTTCTGCATTTTCTCTTTAAAAATAATAAGACAAACTCAAAGTCTGATTGAAGTTTTTTCCCCCTGTCTGTGCCTTCTGAAGGACAACTGAGTTAAGACAGACAAAGCCTTCTATCTTTTCAACATTCGTGTATGCTGAAGATGTGGAATAATATAAGTAAAGCCTGTGTTAGCCCAAGTGCCAGATATCTTTTAGATCAAGCAGCCTCTCAGAAATGAAACTTATTTGCTTTCTTGCTAAGTCTGTACACTTATACTGTACATTCATTACAGAAAGCGACAGCTAAAGGTCAATTACCTTAGCACTCAGTAACAGGGGAAACAGATAGTTGTACTTGTTTTGTTCTACAAAACAAGAGAAAAGTCCATAGGTGATATTTGATGAGATTAGTTTCTCCCTGCTTCCTGTCTTTATACTAAAAGGAAAAAAAGTGCATTTCCTGTTACTTTGCCTAATCTTAGACAAATATTAAAATTCCCCTCCCTAAAAAAAAAAGATCTCTCATTTTAAGGAAATGTTTACAGTGTTTTCAAGTTTGTCAGAACCAGAACCTGGTGGTGGTGCGAGAAAAATAAATTAGGCTGTAGAAACTAGGACCGTATCAAGATGCTGTTTAAGGATACCAGGTGGATGCCCCTACCTGCTGAGCATAACCGCGAAACATGGGGTTCACTAGTTTGATGCCGTGGGACAGGCTGGTAGGGACAACATAGCTGGGCCTGAGAGGGCAGCAGTAATGAGAGAGATGTAATTACATTTACTAGTCTGTAGTCTAATTTACAGATAAATATGTGACGTTTCAATTACCGTTTTTTATGCCAGAGTTCTGAGATGAGTTTCTGGTAGCTCTTACACAAAGCAGGCTTCTTGTCAGTCCTTACCAATCCACCACAGTCCAGGAAGAACTGAGTGAGAGGAGGGCTGGTGAGGGGAGAGATGGACAAGTGAGGTTAAAGCTCCACCTACGCTTGTAGTAGATGTTTAAAAAATGTTTATTGTTGATTACCCTGATTAAAGCCAAAAACAAACTGATCAAACATTTTAACCGTGAAACAAAAACCTACTAACTGGTCAGAATGGGAAAAGAGGAAGAGTACACACCAGTTAGACAGGGCCTGAAGAGCTGCATTCATGTAGCAGGAATTTCCAATATTTTTCATTCCCGTCAAGCCTAAATAATATGACCACAAAAAAAGAAAAAAAACAGTTTAGATGTAAACTCTGCTGTACAACAAGTCGAACAGAAAGAACCACTTCAAGATCTGAATTTAAAAAAAAAAAAAAAAAACAGGACGGTAACTAAACAAATGTGGCAGCCTTGACCACTTCAAGGATGGATTTTTCCCCTGGATTTATACCTCTGGGTTTAAGCTCATCTTCTTCTGATTCTGAACCTTCTTCTTCTGCCACAGCAATCGGTACTGCTTTTAGTGGGTGACCTACTGTCTGTGGAGCTGTGTCCTAGGAGGATGACAAATTGATATTATGAGCATCCTGTCTGTGTGCTTTCTAAAATTTAAATTCCACAAGTAAGGTAATAACATGTGCTCGGCTGAACTCATACCTGCTCTGTGGCTTTACAGAGGTGGGGTGCAGCAGGTACGGGCACCAGGGCCGGCCTGTGCTCCAGAAACACCTCCCGCTCGCACACATAACACCAGATCCTGAACGTTGTCAGGTTCACTGTAAGGTTGTGCTTCTTAGCCTAAAGAAAACACACAATCAGTTGGTGGACTTCTGACAAAAGGGGGAGGGCTTGCAGGTATACTTAATGTGAAAAGGGTTTTACCTGTGCATGCAGGGTGCTGTGATCAGAGTAGGACTCTCCACACCCGACATATGGGCAGTCGTTCTGCAAAGCAGAATACAAAGCACTGTGTAAGACAGGATCTCACACCTTTTCCAAAATCAATCAGCAACCTTTATTGTTTTCCTTGGTTGAGAGGAACAGTGTTTATAAACCACATTTATATTCCACAGTAATTATCATTTACCTGACCCACTGGTCTCAGATGATATAAACTAAGTGCAGTGCTGCAGTGTAGGCTCAGAGGTTAAGCCACCTTTTAACGTCTAAGCTAACTTTTAAGAGACCGATTTAAGGCATTTAACAGAATCCAAGTCCTAACCTTACCTGCAGACAGGCCCACAGGTTTGGGCCACCAGCTCCACATGACTGACAAGTTCCCTGCAGGAAATATTAACAGGGTGTATTAACACACTTTGCATTAGCACACCACAGACTTTCTGTATTATTGCAGCTCAAGCACTTATTAAAGCTATCAACCAAAATAGGGCATATTTGACAGCACCTCTACTTTATGAAAACCCCACCTTAGATTTCTGGAGAAGGTCCTCCTTTGTCACCTCGCCTATTGAATCGAGGTGAGGACAAATGTCTTGTTCAGCCATAGCTACCAACTCTCTTCTTCTGGTGGACCTCTGCAAACATGACAGGGCATTAGAAACACGAGTCTACAGAGAAGAGGCTGCTGTAAGCTAACGCTAGCTCCATCACCTCAACACCAAACACGACCAGCACACACACACATCACACAGACCTGGTCTCTGGCTGATAACGCAAACGCAGATAAATCTGCAGCTGCAGTTTGTTATTACCGTGAAGACAACAATACCCCCCCCCTAAATAGAAGCTGTCAGCCCTGCAAAGTAAAGGCCTTCTGTTCACCCACCAAAGCTCACAAAGCATCTCTCGGCTGCAGCGACGTTAGAAAGGACTCACAAACAGAAGCGGCTGCCACGACGCTAATGCTTATTATACATCTTCATGCAAACTGTTCATGCTCAGTGCGAGAAGGTGACGGTATGC
This sequence comes from Archocentrus centrarchus, assembly GCF_007364275.1. Taxonomy (NCBI): domain Eukaryota; kingdom Metazoa; phylum Chordata; class Actinopteri; order Cichliformes; family Cichlidae; genus Archocentrus; species Archocentrus centrarchus. The sequence goes on along the minus strand of NC_044357.1, from coordinate 6,674,444 downwards.
TAGCAAGACACCGAGGAGGAGACGCGATAACCCGGCAAGCCATCCCCAAACAACCCCACCACCTCCATCCGCAGCGAGGCCCGGCACGGCACGCACGACCACTGAGCACGACGTCAGACTGAAGGAGGCTACGTCAGCCCAAACCACTGCTAGGACAGTAGATGCAAATTAAACTCAATTAAAAGATTAAGATTGTTTTGTTTTGTTGTTGTTGTTTCTTCTTGTTTTTTTGGTTTTGTTTTGTTTTGTTTTGTTTTTTGTGTCCTTGTTTTTGTTTTATCTTAATTATGTGTCTTTATTAATATTTACTTCATTACATTTGTAGATTGATGTTAATAAAAAGCACCAGTGACCAGTTTTCATAAATGCCCCTGTTTACGGAAGTGACATAATGCTGTGCGTACGTCAGAGGTACGTAAGTTAAATGGGTCCCGCGAGTCCACTGGTTGACTGTTCCATCACCACAGATACAGCGCCGAGGAAAAAACATTTTCCCTTCTTCCTCATATATTAGTTTTTTTGCATATTTGTCACATTTATGTTTCAGATCAAACAAATCTTAATTTTAGACACAGGTAACCTGGTTACATACAAAATGCATTTTTTTAAATGATAATTTCATTTAATAAGGGAAAAAGCTATCCAGTGCTGCCTGGCCTTGTGTGAAAAAGTAATTGTCCCGCTTATTAAATCATGAATTAACTGTGAAAACCACTTTTTTTTCTTTTTTTTTTTGGAAAGCTGGGTTCAATTTTACTAACCACACCCAGGCCTGATTTCAGCCAGACCTGCTGAATCAAGAAATCACTTTTAAAAGAAAGTGATGAAGGCTAAAAATTCTCAAAAAGCAGCACATCACGCCACAATCTTGTCCAGTTTCCTCAGATCTAGCACACCACGTTGAACTATGCCAAGCTTTCAACTATTAGCTCTTTGGGCATCACCTTGTCAGTGCGAAAATAATATTTTGTCTGTAAAACTGTTATCTTTGGCTATTTATTCCCATTTAATAAACTAAACTAAAAAAGGGTAACAAACTGTATGTTTTTGCAACAGACTGGCAGTAACAGAGATACCATTTTTAACTGGCTCTTTGATAAGTTTCCTATTATGTGTAGACACAACACTGGTGGTTGAGTTAGGCACCTTTTTTTTGTTGTTTTTTGCTTGAACAATTATATAATATAGAGTTAGCTTAACAAAAAACACAAAATAAAACAAAACAAAAATTCCTCTGAAAATAGACACTAGGGCTGGACTGAAAATGAGTGAAAAAACAACCAATGTCCAAATGAAAGCTTTGAAAGACCTTCAGAAAGCCTGGAGAGCTGTTACTCATGACCACTTTAAAAATTCCTAGAAAGTCTGGCTCCTTGGAAATCAAGGGTAGATGAAGACTTATCACAGTACTGCAAATACTAACATGATTCCTAACTATGGTCAACAAAGACTAAAAATAAAATACATATTTTTGTCGGGGATTTCAATTATTCTTCTTTGTTTTATTAATATTATATTTTTTTATTGATGAATACACAGTCTGAGAGAGAAAAAACTGAACTGCGGATCTCTCAGAAGATTGCTGGACAGGATCTGATGAAATCTAATTTTACTCTGCTGTCCAACCTCTTAATGTGTCAAATGCTGTTGATGGCTGCACAACACAATCATTTATGTCTTGTGTCTTTTTAAATAACTTTTTAACCTGCTGTCCAATGTTGCATTTTTTTTAAATAACCCCTCTTATTTTATCTGTGGATTTGGGTGGCAAGACCTGTTGTACACAATTACGAGGATCAACAAAATAAAGTTAAATTGACTGTAATTTTTTTTTTTTAAAGTTAGAAAACTAAACTAGAAAGGCATAGTATGATATTGCTACACCTAAAATAGTCCATGTTTTGTAAATAAAAAATTAATATTATTTTATTTTATATATTCTGCACTATGAAAGAAACATATGATGTCACTTACATATACACACAGTATTTTTGATTAATGTGTTTCAAGCTTGTTTCGAGGCATTTATAATTTTATCAGTACGGCGAAGAAAATTAAAACAAATCGCAGTCATTCATACTTCTTGCAACACAGATTCCGAGTCAGCACCACGCTTTTCTAAAACCAAAGCTTGAGGAGGCGGGCAGCTGTAAAATCTGACTCCAGATCGGCGCTATTGGAAGCCACGTAACACGCAGCAAGCCTCGCGGTATTTACGCTACCCAGAATACCCCGGTCTTCCTTTCTGCCTGAACCGACATGGTGGGTACATAGCTGATCTTTGTGGGGAAATACTTAAGCTGTTGTATCTGCTCGCATCCTTCTCTGCTTTTAGTTCTTTATGCTGTAGAATGTGACAATGAAGTCCTTCAACCCTGTGTAGGACCGTGATGTTGATATTGTGGTCAGATGGTGTGTTGTTTATGGCTAAAACTTAGTTAAACTGGCCGATGTGTAACCGGTGCTAGCAGTGCTGTGCCTGTGAGGGGCTAAAGCTAAAGTCGATGAACATACGTGTTTCAGGAGCTCATTCTCTTTATTTTGTTTTTCTATTTAATTGTTTAGACGTTAATACATAATGTGATCAGTAGAAGTACAGTGGGAGGTAATACTAAAGGGAAACAGTATGTATGTGTGTCCGGCTAGTTTACACGGTAGCATTAAGTGGATGGGCCCGAGCGTTAGTTGGTACCAATCTTGCATTGGGCTCCACATTTGCAGTAATTCTGGTGTTTATTTAATGTGTGAATACGTAATAAGTACTCAAGGTTTTATTGGTACGCCAGGCAGCCTCGATCGGTCTTTAGCTCCGGGTAAATGACATGCTTTATGTGTAGAGGTGTAGCAGCATGGGCAAAGTCATGCTCTCGCATTTGACTTTCATTTCTGATTTTGCTTCAGCGCTTTATTGTATTGTGGCTGGACTTAAAAATTATTTTCAGAGAAGTTGGCATTGGTAGTGGTTAGTGCTTAGTAAAGTGGAGCAGTGTTGAAAGTTTGCATGTGAAATGACATGTTTACAACTTCAGAACGGCACATTAGGATAGAATATGAATCGGTGCTGTCAAAATTACCTGTATTTGTGCTTGTGTAACATGCTGCTCCTTTTCCACAGCCTAAGGGAAAGAAGGCTAAGGGGAAGAAGGTGGCACCGGCCCCTTCAGTGGCCAAGAAGCATGAGGCCAAAAAAGTAGTCAACCCCCTGTTTGAGAAGAGGCCCAAGAACTTTGGCATCGGTGAGTACCCACAGGTGGCATTTTTGGGCGAGCTCCGGTCGTACTGGTGCAGATGATGTAAAAGAATATTTGCTATCTTAATACCATTGATGACAATCTTCCCACCAAGATCGCTGATGCACATTCAGTTAACAACAAAATGAGGATGTACCTGTGTTTAGTGGTAGATAAATAACTTGTTGTTGTTGTTGTTTACTACAGGCCAGGATATTCAACCAAAGCGTGATTTGACACGCTTTGTGAAATGGCCTCGTTACGTCCGCCTGCAGAGGCAGCGCGCCATCCTCTACAAGCGTCTGAAGGTGCCCCCTGCAATCAACCAGTTCACCCAGGCTCTGGACCGCCAGACTGGTAAGAACCAGCAAGTGTTTTTCTTTCGAATGGCAGGCTGACAAAAACCTGAGTATTTGAGCGTTTGTCATGTGGGTTCTAAGAACTATTTCACTTTGCAAGTGATGTGAAAGAATATTTGCTATCTGACCAGTTATGTGGACCATTTCCACCAAGATCACTGATGCATCTGTTTGAAATCCTAGTTGCTCTGCAGTTAACACAGCATGTAGCCACACTTTGGTGGTTGAAATTTTAATGCACTGTGTTCTTCCACAGCCACTCAGCTGTTCAAGCTGGCTCACAAGTACAGGCCAGAGACCAAGCAGGAGAAGAAGCAGAGGCTGCTGGCTCGTGCTGAGCAGAAGGCTACTGGAAAGGGAGATGCCCCCACAAAGAGACCCCCCATTATCCGTGCAGGTGAGTTTGATAGACTGGATGAAGCCCCACATCTGTAAAGCTGCACGTTTAATGAAAATTATTTTAGTATGTGATTATTATTATTATTTTACTTAACACACTGGCCTAATTGGTAAACTGTAGGTTTGCTCTTAAACATCTAGTTTGTGCTGTGAACGTGTCATTTTCATTTATTCATACATTAGAAGCCACCTTGTTCTTGTTACTTTAGCCTCATCTAACTTGGCCTCAATGCAGTGATGACCAGAATTTCTTCACCTGAAACTTGCCTTGATGTCTTTTGAGCTTTTTAACCCTGAGCATTGGCCAAAAAATAATGAGATTTTCTGGACAAAGTTGGTAGATCGTAAGTTGTTAAAATTTCTTTGTATTTTTTTTTTTCTTTTCCCCTCCTCTGCAGGTGTGAACACAGTCACCTCTCTGGTGGAGAGCAAGAAGGCCCAGCTGGTCGTCATTGCCCACGATGTGGATCCAATTGAGGTGAGATTGTTGCAATATTATGACTGTATTTTTGGTCCAGTTTAGTGCAGAACGTGGTCACTGGCAATGATGTCTGAATTTCTTCACCTGAATCCTTTGTGTGGATCAAAACATACGAGCTTTTTAACCCTGAGCACAGACCACAAAGCGAGTTTTAACTATGAAGTGCAATGTCAGCAGTACCGCTTCATGGATAAACTCAACATTTTTTTGGCCAAGATTACTTTGCAGTTAAAAATTGTCTTCCTGAAATATTAATACTTGATCCTGTGGTCCCCTTGCTTTTCCAGCTTGTGGTCTTCCTTCCTGCTCTGTGCCGCAAGATGGGTGTCCCTTACTGCATCATCAAGGGCAAGGCTAGACTGGGCAGACTGGTGCACAGAAAGACATGCACTTCACTGGCCTTCACACAGATTAACCCGTAAGTTTGCACATAAACTGAACTGTGTTCAAGTTTTAACAGATAAGTTTGCCAGGTGCTCTTAGTAGTTCATGTTTGATGAGGAAAAAAAGACGTGATACTTGGGGAAGTTTGGGGTGGGGGGCTTCTACTGCAGTTGACTAATTGATTAGGTATCAAATTTTGTAGGAATCTGAAGTAAAACTGTCAGACAGGCATGTGTGTGCTTTGAGTTTTGAAAATGTGGTCCTCTGTGTAAAGTGTCAGTACTGTACTGACGGGCTGTTTTTCCCTAGTGAGGACAAAGGTGCACTTGCCAAGCTCGTGGAAGCCATCAAGACCAACTACAATGACAGATATGAGGAGGTGAGTAACAGTTACTGTGACAGTGTTTACGTTTCACAAATTGTACAAATTTTAACCATTCGCAAACTTGTTTTCCAGATCCGTCGTCACTGGGGAGGTAACATCATGGGCCCCAAATCCACAGCACGCATCACTAAGCTGGAGAAGGCAAAGGCCAAGGAACTGGCAACCAAGCTTGGTTAAATTGTTTTGGAATAAAGGAAATGTATGTCCTAAAAGAAAAAAGACTGCTGTTGTTAATTTTCAAACTAAAAATGTTAAATTGCAGTTTTGTTTTTTCAGCACAATGAGAGCAGGAATTGTAAACATGGAAAATGAATGATGTCATTTTGTTCGTTTGGATCATAGATTAAATAATAAGTAATAATTAACTGATAATCCCTTAAAATAGAAATGACTAAGATGGTTTAGGTGAGTCTAAATAAACCTAAATTTATGGGTGGAAAAATGAACTGTGGCTTTCAGTTCCATGGAAATGTAGATGTAACAAAGTCCAAACAGTTTATACTTCACTCACTGAATCTGATTACATCCAAATGACTTGTTGAATGGCCTCCAGCAGTGAAACTACCAAGTAAAAATGTCCAATTTTACAAAAAAAATGGCTTAAATTTAATATTTACAGACTAAATTTTTTACAGGCATGAGTTCAGGATTAATTTTTTTCAGTTTTCATCAGTTCATGACATACAATAGAAACAAGAATCCCAGAGCTTGGGTACTTTATTCTCACATTAACCTATTTACACAATACCTGCAGCAGGCTCACAACAATTAAGAGTATATGGTTTTCAAGTATTCAAGTGGAATAATTTAACTGCATTAAATCCTCAAATTCTAAATCTTCTTGATGAACTTTGTATACCACATGTAGGACGTAGCTGCACACAAACCATACCTGTGGGAAGGGGGAAAAAAGTAATTACTATTAAATGCATTTTGAGATGTTTCTCACAGATCTGCAATTCAAAAGAAAAGCCTCACTAACCATGTTATTATGTACTGCATGTGTTCATTCCTCAGAGAGACTCTGGTCTGTCCACCTATTGGCCCACCAGGAATAGTGCTACCTGCATATACACAATACTTTAAATTACTTTCAAGAACAAAGTATCAGTGTGAGTGACTGGGATAAACCATGACCTGTAGGTTTATGAGGGGTTTAATCTGTATGTAATGAGAGTCAAAGTATTGGTTATGAGAACGTACCAAAGTCAGCATCAATGAAGATGGGTGCAGCTCCAGTGATCTGTGACATTGCCTCCAGGTCTCGGTAATGCCAGCGGTTTTTCTCCACGTCGTTGTTTGGTACAAAGGGTTTACGAATCTCTGTCAGCCTGACCACTCCCACCACCTCCACCTCATCCTCCACCTGCATGAAGGGAGCATTTCACTTTGGTAAGGAAGTCAGAAAAGGCTTTAAAGGAACAGGAAATTCATCAGTATGACTGAAGGAAGCTTGTGGTGTGTTGGTTCCACTTTAGTGAATTTAAATTTGTATGCAAAAAGTTTATTAGTAGGAATAACATGATAATTAAAAGGACTTGGAGCCAATTTCACAAGGATAACACGTTTAAAATAGTTACTAAAGGAAGTTTGGACCTAATTTGACATGAATTCTGAATACATTAGTTTTTTTCACACCAGAAAGACCTGGGAGAGCAACTTCCTCTAACAGCTTAGTGCTGTTCGCGTCAACAAGAAATAAAATGAACTTTATCATTTAACATGCTAACTGAGGCCTGTAGAGTCTGAGATGGAGCTCCTGGGTTTTTTTCCAGTTTCTCTCAGCATTACACGGTCTGAACTTGGTGTGATTTGCTGGGACGTCCACTCCTGGGAAGACTGGCAGTTGTCTTGAATGTTTTCCACCTGTTAATGATATTTCTCACTGCGGGATGATGGGCTTCATATTGAATGCCTTTGATTAGCAGCACCTGGCTGCTACTTACCTTCGTAATTCCTATGGGAGCAGTGAGGGTGTACTTAGTTTTTCAGACACTGCTTCTGCATTTTGGCTTAGTTTTTGCTAAATAAATAATGACATTGTGTAATATGTCATGTTGTTTATCTGAGGTTGTGTTTACCTCATTTTAAGAGTTGCTAAGGAGCAGATAATTTTTTATTATTATGTCCTGATGTGTAAAACCTTAGAACTGAAAGAGGGTGTTGTTCCTTTGTCACGACCGTCATCTAAGTTCTGACATAGCCTGAGGCAAACTTTGTTAGACTTAAAATAAGTTCATCTTCATTCAGTAAACAACTCTCAGGGCAGCATTACGACTCATTTAACACTACAACCTGGTCTAAAACATTTGTGCTAAACCAGCATCTGATGTCTTTCCTCATCTGAGATACTAACCTGCCCCTTCATCCTGGTCTCTGGTCTTATTTTCTGCCTTGGCACGTATCCTCTGTTCACCAGGATTGTGATGCTTCAGTGACACAGACCATATAAATCAGTGTTGGACAAAGTGCAAGATTGCTATACAGTTATTTCTGTGATGTGATGTTTTATCTGGCTCCTTACCCGAGGTCGGTGCAGTGGAATGGGGTGATGACATTAGCGCCGGTCTCTGCACTTGAAGACAGTCTTCCCGCCTCTCTGGCCTCTCTCTCCGGATCGACTGGTGAGCGGGGCATAATGTACAGCTCACGGGAGTGATCATAACGCCCACGTACCTTGACCCTTCTGTACTCCAAGTTATTAATCTCATAAGGACTAGGATGCAAGGGGGTGAAAAAAAAAATCACATGTAAATCTGCAACCTAATGACTAACATATGTACACAACATGTGGCTTATTTAACTTATTTAATTGGTGTTTCTGCACATTAGGTCATGGCATGAAATAGATACTCAAGGGTACCTATTGTGCTTTTTCTTATTTTCTGCCATTGATGTGCTGTTGTATGCACTTAAGCATGGCCAAAGTTTTAAACAAAGAGGCCAGCATATGTGTAAATAAATGCAACAACTTTGAATGACCTGCTGATGAAGCATGCCTGCCATTTACTTACTCCAGAGGAAGAGGAATGGGGTCTGCAGTAGTGAGTCGTGTCAGGTCATCAATCAACCTCAACTTCCACTGACGCCTTTTCACCTACACAGTGATAAAAGCACCAGAGTCCATCCAACATTAACACAAAGACATAACTGAATTGTGTATTTAAAAAGCAGCAACAATCAACAAATAGGTTGTACCTGCCATGTACCGAGGCCAAAAGTGGTGGCAGGGATAAGCAGCAGGAACCATTTAAGAAAAGAGTCTTCTCCTTTCTCTGCAGCTTTGGCTGCTGTGGAGCTGGACAGTCGTCCAAAGCCAAGGAAGCTTCCTGGATATGAAAACAGTATGAATGTAAGGTGGACTGCTTGTAAAGTCGAACTGCATATTGACATAGCTATTAAATATATTATATTTATGTCCTTTACATTATTTGCATTACTTTATATTATGCAGTCATTACATTTCACCTACTGGACAAAATACCACATCATAGATGAAGAATAGATTGTTTTTTCTATTTGTTTTTTTTAATGGACTCTCAATTAAGTCTTCTGTTAAAAGAAAAAGTGTAAAAGAACAATTAATTCCCTTAAATAATATACATTTCTTCTTGAGACCACATTACCGCTGTGGCACTTTTTCTCTTTGCTTTATCTCGCTATACATTATTGCACTTTTTGTTATTTATAAATAAAGAGTAAAAAAAAAAAATAGAGCTAGTGTAATTATGAGCATGTTTTTCTTGTACCGTCTGCAGGTTTGAGGAGTCTGGGCAGAAAGAAAGACCTCTTGGGGTAAAAGGCGCGATTCTGCAATTATACAAAACAAACAACTCAAAAAACTGAATATTTGTGTAAGTCGCTCACTGAGCGATGAAAAATGACTTTCACGTAACTTTTTCTCTGGGACGTAAAGACGAGAAACTACGACAATTAACGCACCTGCGTTTTTAGTGTCGGAAGCACCCTCCGGGAGGAAGCCAACAGAAGTGTCAAAGAAGCCATTCTGAATCAAAACAAAGTGAAAAATGTGGTGAAAATGAAGGAAAAAGCTAAGTACATAACAACTACATAACTGGCAGGCTTTTGCTCGGAGGGGGACCACTTCTGGTGTTACTCCTTCCGCTTTGACGACGCCCCGCCCCGTTAGTTTTTTTTTTACCCACGTGGGTACGTGAATGTGTTGATGTTTTTTTTAAATCTGTAAATATCCTGTTTTAGCTGTTTTATCCGGACTAAACGCCCACTTTGCGACATGGATCTCGTCTCTAAGGACTCGTACATTCAAAAACTTGCAAGTAAAGTGTTTTCTCAACGAGCCCAGGAGCCAAAGAAGAGACCGTTCGGTAATGTTAGCTAACTGCGCGGGTTTATTTACGCACTTCTTAGAGATTTTTGTGCTGTGGTATAAGCTTACTTTAACGTTTAGGCGTTAGTTGTTGTAGGAAACTATGTAAAACTCAGTAAATGTCATCAAACCTCCTGCCACACTTTTTCATATTACCTACTTGTTACCACAGGGGGCGCTACAGTGTTTGAGAAGGATCTGCAGTTTTTTCCAATGCAGGGGTTTGTTTATTGGAGGAAATAACCAAACTGATAGTATGTCAGAAAAGTAATCGGGTATTATTGATAAAAGCTTAATCATTTAGTCTTTTCTGCACCAAAAAAAAAAAAAAAACAGCCAAAAAATTAAATTTCTGTTTTAAAATGTTAAGACTTTGAGTTTTTGTCAAATATGGAAATTACGTGTATTTAGTTTGGGGATATCTAAAAATATTTTAAATAATTTTTTTTATGTGACATAACATAATTTTAAATATAAGGAATGTTTTAAATACAATGCCTTTACTGCAGCCACCTTCGAGCCTTGATTACAGCTCTGAAGTCCTCTTTAAGTCCCTCACCTGGCAGGGCGCATCTGTTGGTGTTTGCAGTCATCATCAATAAATCATTGCACACATTTCTTTAGGACTCATATTCAAAATTACAGTGAAACGTTATGAAATAAAATTTCAACACTATGAATCAACTACAGATGTTATGTCTACCTAATTTGTCATGTAGTAACAAGGGAGCAGGCCTCACCTGTCCATTAAACTACTTGTCAATTGTCCAGGTAATTTTGAGCCTCTGAAAATGGGGGACTGTATAAAAATGGCTGCATTTATAACAGTTGATGGAAGATTTTTTTCTAAAATCCCTGAATGAAAGCTTCAAGTCTGCACTTCATTCACAGTCACTTCTGATTTAAAATCTACAGTGGAGGTGTACAGCAGCTAAATATGTCACTGTACAGTGCAATAAATGGCTGTGGCGCAGGAGGTAGAGCAGGTCATCTATTAATCAGAGGGTTAGGGTTAGGCTGCTCCAAACAGTGCTTGTATGAATGTGTGTGTGAATAAGTCATGCTGTATAAAGACCTGTAAAAGTGCTATAAATTTACCATTTACACAGGACCAAAAAGTAATAATAATAATTAAAATAGCAACACATGCAAAAAAGGGAACTCATTTTTAACCAAACAGCTAATAACTTATATTAAGAAGTCATAAGCTAAACTGATAATTACATAAATGTTGTTCTAAAGAAAAATGTTTAAGATTGATAAATGTTTTTACTGTTAATAGGATTGCTTTCTGAAGGAAAAAACTGTCACCCACTGAATCAGCTGTTACTGGTTTTTGTCTTGTGGAGAATGAGGAAGCAAGATGATTATGAGTTCGTTTGCTTTTTCTTTGTCAACAGAAAATTTCAGATCTTCCTTTTTCCAATTAGCTGACATTGTCTGAGCATTTTGTCTTAGTCTAGAAACTGTAATTGCAATGTTGCACCAAGGCAGCCAAGTAACACTAATTAAATACATGCAGTCATTAATATGTGCATTCTTTGTGTGTCTGCAGTTCATTTCAAAGGTAAAAGTGACACCGGTCCTCCAAAAAAGAAGAAAAAATGTAAAAAGAAACATTTTAAAGACGAGGCCGCTGATGGCAAGAGTCCCAAAACCCAACAGAAGCCTTCAGCCTCTCCAACAGCGCAGAAGAGCAAAGCCACACCGAAACCAAACAGGCCCAACACTGAGGCCACTAATGGAGCTACACCACAGAAGCCTCAAGGTACACCAGGTTTATTCTGGTTCAGGGTGGAGGTTTTTTTCTTCACATAACTGGGTTTCATTTAATGCTTATTTTCTTTTTCTTAAAGGAGGAAGTGAAGGCTCCAGCTTCTCCACAGTCGATGTGCTACGCAAGAGGCTCCATGAAAAGATTGAGGAGTCCAGAGGGCAGGTATGCAGTGTTCAGAGATGCTGAACAGTATGAAAGACAAACAGTTTTATTCACACATCCTCAAATCCAGGCCTCAAGAGCCGGTGTCCTGCAGGTTTTAGATGTGTCCCTGATCCAACACACTTAAATCAAATGGCTGAATTACCTCCTCAGTATGCAGTCAGGTTCTCCAGAGTCCTGCTAATGACTTCTATATTTGACTCAGGTGTGCTGGATCAAGGACACATCTAAAACCTGCAGGACACCGGCCCTCGAGGCCTGGATTTGAGGATCCCTGCATTACAGACTGTTCTTCAGTCCTCGTCAGAGGTGGCAAAAGTACAGACATTCTGTATTTTAGTAGAAGTACAAATACTTGTGTTAAAAACTCCTCTGGTAAAAGTACTCATCTTCTTCATCTTCTTTACTCTAGTAAAATTTAAAAAGTACAGGCTCTGAAATGTACTCAAAGTACGAAAGTAAAAGTAGCTCTTTGGAGGACGTTTCTACCAGCTATTTTTGTGTAAAGCTAACTGGACCTGCTATATTAATGTAATAATATAAAATAATATTACATGAGAATAATTTATAAGTTATTCCAATCTAAATTTTTACACTAATGAATTCTCTCTGCTTGAATCTGTTATGTAGGACACAGCTCTATAGTCTCTGTGTCCTACATTGTCGAGGGTCACTGACCATGAACACAGCCTCTGTGCACCAGTCCAACAGACAAACAGTACAGCAAACTCTTCAGTAGTGCTTACTGGTTTTGTACTGAAGTCCAGCTTTTGTTGTTTGGGTGGTGGGGGGCCTCCTGCATTAGCCGCAGCTCTTGTATTATTGTTTTAGATTAACTATGTTCAACTGTCTTTTATTAGGGAGCTCCTAAGGATACATTATCAGAGGCTGTCCAGGCAAAGAGAGCAAAGCGAAAGCTGGAGCGGGAGCGCAAGAAGAAGAAAAGGAAAGAATTTCTGATGAAGAAACTAGCTGAACAAAGTGGGAAAGAACAGCAACCAGAGATAAAACAGGAAGAGCAGCAGGTCCCTGCCTCGAGCAAAAGAAACGAGACTGCTATTATCTTCAACAAGGTCGAGACAGTGGAAGAGGGATATATAGACAAAAAACTGAGAAAGAAGAAGAAGAAAGAGGGTATAAAAGGCCAGGTAACGCCACTGACGGGGAAGAACTACAAGCAGCTGCTCAGCCGTGTGGAGGCTCGCAAAGCAAAGCTGGAACAGCTGAGAGAGAAAGACGAAGAGAAGGCCCGTGAGATGGAGAAGAAGATCATGTGGACCAACATGCTTTATAAAGCTGAGGGCATCAAAATCAAAGACAACGAGGAGATGCTGCGCGAGTCGCTGAAGAAGAAGGAGAAGAGGCGCACTCAGAGGAAGAAGAAATGGAACCAGCGGAGCGAGCACGTTCTGGAAAAGATGCAGCAGCGGCAGGACAAAAGACGGAAGAACCTCACAAAACGCAAGCAGGTCAGGGCAGAGAAGAAGAAGGAGAGGGCACGGAAGAAGGGCCGAGTGCTGCCCGAGGACTTGAAGAAAGCCACAGTTTAGAGGAAGAAAAGAGAACTTGTCATGTTTCAGTTAAGAAATCAGTTTCTGTATGACACTGTGATATTTACATGATAATAAAGTGCACTCGTTGTGCACATACTGGTTGAATATTATGTGTCATGGTCAATAAAATGTGATTGTGATCATTATGGTGACTATAAATGTGAAATTCTGTTGTCCAATTAATTTATTTACACATTTGACCAATAATCATGTCTTAAGCTAAATTTGCATATCACAAAAAAAGGCAAAGTATGTTATTGTCAGACTACCTTGTGAGGGGCAGTGATAAATAAACTTGAGCTTGAGTTCAGGACGCGTTTGTGTTTGGCCGTTGTCAGTGACGTTTCTAATTATAATATCTCGCTCCGCCCACACAGGAAGTAGATATCAAAAACAAGGCGGCTGAAGGGGAGGTGTAGGGATTTCCATTCTTGAAGAGTTGCTTGGGCCAAATAACAGGCCTGGATTTTCAGGTGAAGAGTAACGTTTTCCGCAGGGATTCAGTGATAACAGCGCTCTTTCCTCCGTGAGGCGATGATCATTCATTAATGGGAATAATCAGGAATCTTGCAGCAGGCTTGATCCTAATTCGTCAGAGTTCAGTTAGAAACTGTCATAAGGTCGGCACGGCTCTATTAAACGTCTTCAGCGATGTCAGCGTACTTTTTTTAAACGTGTTTTTATTGCAGATCATCATGTCCAGACGACTTCATGCACGCAGGACAGACGGGGTGGATAAAAATGTTTGGTGAGTGAATATAATGAAATGTTTCACATTAAGCTTCAACCCAACGACCAAGGTTAAAGCTTAATATGTGTAATATATTAACTGCTCCCCGAAGTAAGATATAAACAGCGGTGTCTGCAGACTATGGACAAAGCTGAGCCTATTTAAAGTTGCATTCAGGTGCCTGCTCTTTGGCTACGATTTATGGCCAAAGGAGAACAAAACGAAACAGAAATCTGTCCTGTAGCAATTACACTTATTAGTTACTAGACAAAGCACTTCCAAATGCATGAACCTTGCATGCGAGACACACACTGACCTTCCAGGGGTTTTGCACCCTGCTACTATTTTTGAAACTGTCTTGAGACTTGTTTTCGGATCCGTATCGTTATGTCTTTTAAACTTTGAATTGCTGAATGTTTAGTTTGCATGACAACTTTATCCTCAGCTACAAATGAAATCTTGAACATTGATTTTTTTTTTTTTTTTTTTTTTTTTATTTCGCACCCAGCCTAGTTTCGGGGTTTTTGTTTGTTTTGTTTTTTTTTGTATGGAGGGTTATGAAGATATGACCCGCCCCGCGCTTCCTCTGATTGGTTTACTCTGATATTGTTGCCCCAGTTCTAACTAATCTCGTATATAATTCACTGGCCTGCTTCCTGCCTTCCCTTAAACAGATTGTTTAAAGGGGGAAAAAAAAAAAGGACACCGATTTCCTCTTTATCGCCTACCTCCTACCTTCTTGTACAGATTGGAGCTGAGTCCCTTTCTTTTCTGAAAGTGTCACAAACTATTACACATGTACCTTCAGTGTGTAATCTGTATACGCTATCACAGACAGGAAAGAAATGTCTGATATTTTATATTCGGGTTTTGCATCTTTTCTGTCTTGTAACTTATGCAAATTTGAAACTTAATATTCAAAACCCTAGGCTTTGCTGACAAATTAATGTTTGACAATTTTATAGCGTTTAATTTTTATCCAAAGCTGTCATCGTGGGCTAAGTGCAAGTATTGCTGCTGGAAACTTGTGAGTCACCACAAAGTCACAAGCTAAGCAGAATTCTGTAGAATACGATGACAACTACAAAAAAAAAAAATGCAATAAAGAGCAATATAAACAATCACACACACAAAAGTTTCAGGATGAACTCCTTGGCAGACCCTATGATGGTAGAGTGGGTTCTGGGTTCCTCCTGGTGCACAACAATGGCCGGCCTCATGTAGTGAGCATATGCAAGCAGTTCCTGGAAGATCAAGGAATTGATTCCACTGACTGGTCCCCCACGCTCGCCTGACCTAAATCCAGAACACCTCTGGGACATTATGTTTCAGTCCACCCAACACCACCAGGTTGCACCTCAGACTGTCCAGGAGCCCCCCCCCCCCCCCCTGGGAGCAGATCCCCCAGGACACCCATCGTCTTATTAGGAGTATGCCCTGATGTCAGGCATGCACACAAACACGCGGGGGTCGAACACACTACTGAGTACCATTTTGAGTTGCTGCAATGAAATTTCAGGAAATTTGGACAACCCTCCTGTATCATTTTTACACTTTGATTTTTGGGGTGTCCTTGAATCAAACGATGTTGCATCCTTTCATTCCTAACAAATTACACACATCACATGAGTTTAAGACAACTAATGAACAAAACTCCAATTTCTTTTATGATTATTGTAATTACATAGAGAGAGAGAGTTGGGGGGGGGGGGGGGGGGTTGTTTTGTTTTTTTAGTCTGATTTATGTAACACGCCTGCAACAAATGTGCTGAGGTAATTGTAATATACGTCTCTGTCATTTAATGTCAGGGTTAGGGACTGAATATAGACTCAGGAGTGTAACTCAAGTTAGAATAGAATGATGGATGATTGAAATAAACAATCATCTCAACTGACTGTTTCATTCTTATTGTACATCCTGTATAATGACAATAAAGGCATTCTATTCTATTCTATTCTATTCTGCTTCGCTTCCACAGGGTTGAGTTCACACAGCTCGCAGCAGATTACAAAGCAGTGAACCTCGGTCAGGGATTTCCCGACTTCTCCCCTCCACAGTTTGTCCAGGACGCCTTCTGTAAAGCCATCACCGGAGGACCTCAAATGCACCAGTACACTCGAGCTTTTGTAAGTAAAAATACATCTGAAGGAGACCTGTTTTCAGTCATTTTTCTTGGGTATTAAAAAGACGGATGCAGAAATTGAAGCAGTTGAAGAACAAATAATGCATGGCCTTTTCATGGTTTTTTTCTCCTCAGGGTCACCCTCCTCTTGTAAAAAGCTTGGCTAAATTCTTTAGTAGGATCGTGGGACTGGACATCGATCCTCTTGAAGACATCCTGGTGACAGTTGGAGCTTATCAGGCCCTATTCTGCGCATTTCAGGCTCTGATTGACGAAGGGGACGAGGTACAGAAATCAGTGGAGCGAGTGACAAAGAAAATCAGAAAAAAGTGATTAAATTTCACACATGGTGCTTAGCACAGGTCGAAGTGAAAATAATATATATTTTTTGGAAGGTAATGAAAATTTACCTTCCAGGTCATTATTATTGAACCTTTCTTCGATTGCTACCAACCCATGGTGATGATGACCGGAGGAAAGGCAGTTTATGTACCTCTGAGACCAGTAAGTGGTTCATGTTTCTTTAAAAAAGTGCTTATATTAGGTCTTTTGATAACATTATATTTTGTCCTCAGTTTAGGAATGTAAATTTATGGCTCTTAAAAAGATTTCTTCTGTTTTGTTGCCAACAGAGAGAGGGCAGCACCGTCCTGTCCAGTGGAGACTGGGTTCTTTCTGCCGAGGAGCTGGCCAGTAAAATTACTCCACGCACTAAAGCCATTGTTATCAACACTCCCAACAACCCACTAGGCAAGGTAAGCTTAATGATGCCCTTATAGTGAAATCATCATTTGATTTCTTTTGCACGAGCATCGGTTTGACAGGGAAACAAGGCCGTTAAGTATGCACATAAGTTTGATTTGGTTTGTGGAATTTTCACCTAATACGATTTTATTTTCTTGTCAATTTCTATTTTTTTCCATTTAATGTGCATCCATGTCCGTTGCAGGTTTACAAGATAGAAGAGCTCCAAATGATTGCTGATCTGTGTATTAAGCACAATCTGCTGTGCTTCAGCGACGAGGTGTACGAGTGGCTTACGTATGATGGAGCCAAGCACATAAAGATAGGTAAGCTAACAGCCAGAGCTCAACAAAACGCACACAGACCAGTTAGCCACAGCACCGATGTGATGTGTCGTGTTTGTGTCGTTGACAGCCAGCCTTCCTGGCATGTGGGAAAGAACTGTAACTGTTGGCAGTGCTGGAAAGACGTTTAGTGCTACTGGCTGGAAGGTAACACACAGACTGTCTTTGTCTTTGCTGCACACATACTGTGACCTGACCTTCATGGGTTTTTTTTTTTTTAATCTATTTTTCAGGTTGGCTGGGCCATCGGCTCTGGAGAAATCATCAAATACATGAAAACCATCCATCAGAACTCTGTTTATCACTGTGCAACAGCTGCTCAAGTAAATATTTGCTGAACAAATATTAGTGCAACTTTAGCGGTGCTGTGAAATTATGGCCACAGGGGGAAAAAATGATTTTCACATGACTCTATGCAGTCCTGTACACCCCTACTGCTCCCATAGGAATTAAGAGGGTAAACAGCAGCCAGGTGCTGCTAATCAAATGGGATGGTCCTAAGATTTCAAAAACAGGTCATATTATATGTAAGTATACTTGATTTATGACCTCATAAACTCATTAAGAAAGACTTTACTAATGAGTTTATGGTCTCACTCTTGCTTAAAAAACATGATCTTCATTTTGCAAATTATGACTCCATAAATTAAATAGGGAAAAAAAAAAAAAGCAGGGTATGCTTTAAGATGTGGCTAACTTGTGATTGACCAGGTCACCCGTGACTCAAGACAAGTTTAAAGAAAAAACACAAAACAAGATTGTGATGGTCAAAATGGTAAATTAGAGGCTTCATGGATGGCTTCATTCATCTTTTATGTACTGTATAGTATTTCCCTTGGAAATCCTTCTGCTGTCTAAATTTAGGTAAATTAATGGAAGTGAGCAGGTTATTTTATTTCTTTGCTTCTTTTAGACCTTGTACTTAACCTAATATATCAAAACTGTCTGTTCATCTTAAGTTTTAAAACTCGGCGATCCCACTGAGATCTTTTCATCCTTCTTCCCCTCCAACAGGAGGCAGTCGCTCATGGATTTGAAAGGGAATATGAGCTGTTTGGGACTCCGGAGAGCTACTTCCAGCAGCTTCCCGCAATGCTGCACCACAAAAGAAAGAAGCTGGCCTCGTGTCTGGAGAGTGTGGGCTTGCAGCCCATCATGCCAGAGGGGGGCTACTTTATGATCACAGACATCTCCTCAGTCGGTGAGTGATGAACAGTCGTCTGAGCTGTCTGCATCTGTCATCATCTGAAATCAATATTTACCCCCCCCTTTTTTTTTCCTAAAGAGGTGGACCTCAATGACCCGAGCACAAAGGATGAATTATATGACTTCAGATTTGTTAAATGGCTTGTTAAAGAGAAGGTAAATGATTTTAAATGTGGGAATATGCAATATTTGCTCAGAGTGTATGGTAAGGTATTGATAATGTCCTTGACCGTTCCCATGTATTTAGATTTGTCTTTGATTTTCCTGCCTAACTTTTTTTCCCACAGGGTTTAGCGACAATCCCCGTCTCTGCGTTCTACAGTCCAGAGCACAGCAAGGAGTTTGACAAATACATCCGATTCTGTTTTGTTAAGGTAAATCTGCCCTTATTAATTCACATGCACATCTCAAAAATAACAAGTTCTTCCTGTTTGTCAGTGCTTCCGTCACCACTTTGTCCTCACAGGAGGACTCCACGCTGGATGCCGCAGAGGACATCTTGAGAAAGTGGAGTCAAAAAGAGTAAAACTGCTGCTTTATCTACCTAAATAATAAATAAATAAATATTCAGTGTTTTTTTTTTTTTTTGAGTGGTTGTTCCTACAGTTGGGTATTAAAGACGCACAAACGGAGCATCCACTTACAAACACTGAGGAACTATTTCTCAGTGTTTAATTAATTAAACACTGTACCTCTGCTGTACACTAATTTACCTGCAGGGATATTTGCCCTTGTTGAAAGTGAGCAAGTCATTAAATAAAAGTGTATAATTAAGTGATAAAATAACTAGTCTGTGCCTCAGTAACCTCATTAAAACAGTTTGGCTACTGCCTGATAAAGACATTTGCTTTCTTGTCAATTTCTATTTTTTTCCATTTAATATACTGATTTTCCTCTCGGATACAAATGATAAGGAAATTTGTTTTGGTCATTTATAGATAGATGTGTGAGTATCAGTGGAGCGACCTTATATATTTGTGACAAATAATCAGTCTAATGATGACCAGAGTCTGTAGGAATGCATTATAAAAGTGTAGTAATACTACTTGTTCTCATGTCTCATTTAATACATGTGTTGTTGGTTGACCTGAACTGCGAACATGAGCCATCCATTCATTTTGTAACACCAAAGTTTCAAGTTTTGTAGTATTTGTGTGAAAATGAAAGCGATTTATACTGTAATACAAAGAAAATGCACGAATATTTAAGGATGCATACGATGAAATAAATTGACCAATAGAACGTCTCCGTTTTTCCGTTAAGAGCTGGGGCATTTGAGTCTTGCACTAAAAATGGAAATTATGAGGCTGTAATTATTTCTGTTGTTTGTATGCAGTTACTTTCCTTTTAAGGTATGTTATTAATTTTACATGTGGGAACTTCGATATGAAAGATTGAGGTCAGCGCAAGAAGGCATAGATGGCAGACAAGGTTAGAAAGTGTTTCATGTGCTTTCAGATAATAATACCTGGATGACTGGAACAAAGAGCAGTATAATAAAGAAAAAATAATAACAGCTAAACTTGTGACACCTGAGCTGCACAAGGATTAGCTACAAGCCACACAGGCTGCTATAAATTTAATCATTACAGAAAAATGAGCTTTCTACCTGAGGTACAGCTGCCATATTAAATGCTTCAATCCTCAAGACAGCCTTAATTGCTTATATTTCACAAGCCCTGTCCTCTAAAACCTACACGTCTTCTGCCTTCTGTGTCAATGAGGACCTTTCAGCAGGTCTACATAATGCAACTGATGAGTGCATGTTCACTTTAAGGGTTCAAAATTGAGGATATTACATTTTTTTAAATAATTTTTGCATTGAGTAACAGCCTGAAGTCTTTGATATCACTTTGTCTGAGATCAACTTGACCAGTCAGAGACATCGCATGTGGTCATCCTTTCACAAAGAACTCAATCACATGTAACAGGGATGAATTGTGCCTATAGATGAATTATAAATACATTTAAAATGCTTATTCTGTTACTATGTTTCTTATGAAAACATAAAAGAGCCTTTACACACACACACTGATTAAAAGGCTGCAGTGATGACTATGCACAAGAGGAAAAGGTGCTGAACTGGAGATGAGGAAAAAGAAACGCTGCTGTTGAGGAAAGCCAAGAGCAACATTTCTGTTTGAAAAGTTTATCCTGTGTGGATGTTAATTTAGGAAGACCTTTTTGAACATTATGGTAATATCATAATAGCAATAATAGCACAAAGCACTTACAATCTCTTGCAATGCACAAAATGTTTTCAGTGTTTTGATAAAATAATCACTGCCACTGTTAAATGCATAAATAAGATAACAGTATTCATCTTTCATCAAGTGACAGTCACCTATATTTTTATTTATCAATCCCATCTACTCTGGCTCCTGTTACATCAGCCTTCATATAAAAATGTGTGTAAAAATATAAACAAAACGCCATCAGTTCTGTCCAGAAGGTGGCAGTAGAGTGAGAGTGCCAGGACAGGTGTGTTTCAGGTTCGGATTCACACAGACGGACTCACATATAAATCTTTCTTAAGTTTTAACAAGTAATGCTTGGCGGGGTAATATCTATGAATCAACTGTAGGTATCTGTGATATATTCCAGCGAGCACGCAGTGTTCCTGTTGTTATGGTTCCAGCTGTTACGTAAGAAGTTACGTATGGGAGCTTCCACTCAATGCTCTGGTTCAGACAACCAACAAGACCAGACCAGTGTTGAACAACAGCGGGGGGCGGACTGATGACCGACTGATGTTAGTGTGGGTTCTAGTGAAGGTACACAAAGTGGTTTTTCAGCACTTCTTAGTAAAGTGGAAAAAGCATCCATAACAATTGCAAATTATTTTGGGGTAACAGGAATACCATATGTTTGAAGGAACTCTGTATAATTTAGTAGATTCCCAATATCATTTAGTAGCTGAGTTACTAGAATTATGTTATTGTCAATCCACAAATCTAAAAATATTTATTTATTTTTGTGTCTGATATGCTGATTGTTCCAAATGAAGCATCAATGTGGAGAGAAGTTATTTATAAATTAACAACCGTGCCAACAGCGCTAGTGTTGTTTTAGTCATTGTTGTCACGTGGTTCCTGTAGACGTCCCGGAAGTGCACTGCGGGGAATGTTTTGAACTGCAGAACTCGACCTGGAAGTAAATAACGTTCACGCGTTGATTCATGTGTATATCAACATGTCTTCCAGCGTTGCATTGAAACGCCCTAGTCTTGGGTCTTTTAAGGTAGTTACATTACTGCTTTACATTAAAAAACAAACAAACTGCAGTATATCTTCATTTATATCACTTGTGATGTGCTTTGTTCATGTTTACAGGCCGTAGAGAGGGTGGACTGGAAGAAAAGGAAGGCAGAAAGTGAGTAAACAGCTAAACTAGCAGCATGTAGCTAACAGCTTCTTAGCTGCATGTCTGTTGTATGTACGTAAGATTGTTTACGATTGTAAAACAATAATTTAATTTTGCCAAATTGTATTTGTGTGAGAATGAATGTAAAGAGTAAACGGTGATAATTGTATGTTCAGCATTCGAAAACCGGTGTTGTGCGAAATTATGTTCCACCGTGAAAATCTGTTACCCCGTGT
Organism: Archocentrus centrarchus; assembly: GCF_007364275.1. Lineage (NCBI taxonomy): Eukaryota > Metazoa > Chordata > Actinopteri > Cichliformes > Cichlidae > Archocentrus > Archocentrus centrarchus. The sequence goes on along the minus strand of NC_044357.1, from coordinate 6,652,620 downwards.
CGGGAGAGTGCAGCCAGAGAGGCGGATCCGACAGTGTTCTTGGTAAAAGTCTTTTACAGTGTTTATTCCTCTCATCAAGAACAACAACTCCTGTGAATATGAAAACATTTGCTCTTTATTTGCTAATGTTACACGGGGGGAACCAAATATTTCAGCCATTCAAAATATTGTGTTCCCCCTCCATGACATGGGAACAAATTAATTTACCAACAAGTCTTTTACAGTGTCATTTTACCGAGAAATCGATCAGAAGCGCCGTGAAGACTGTCGGATCCGCTTCTCTGGCTGCAGTTCGTGCTCCCGACACAGGGGGAACAGATTTTCAGTGGGGCACAGAATTTCGCACAACACCGGAAGCTACACACTTTACTAAAACAAAAGACAATTGTAAGCATTTTTTCAAATTAATTATAATAACTGGAAGTGGTATTATTGCAAAGTAGAAAGTTAAGGAATCACAGCAAATCATCCGTAAAGTTACAGGGCGAGGTCGCCGAGTGCTGAGGCATATACTGTCGCCACCGCTTTGCTAACTCAATAGCTGCAGAGTTACAAATCACCTCTGGCATTAACATTAGCAAAACTCTGTGTGCTGGGATCTTCATGGCATGGGCTTCCATGACCAAGCAGGTAGTGGAGGTGTAATGTGTAGGTGGCCCAGCATTTTTGTCCACGTAGTTAAGATTTATTTACTTCATTTAGAAAGATTTTTTTTTTTATACCAATCTCGATGATGCTTCCTGAATCCCAGTACAGGAGACTAAGAAGCAAAGGAAAGAGGCCAAGCTGCTCAAACAATTAGAAAAGCAGAAACAGCAAGAGGCTGCTGAGAAAGACAAACCTGAACCAAGCCAGACCAAAAAAGGTAACGTCATTATACTGCTGATTTCTATTCTGATGATTTGCTTTAGATATTCGCAGTGAAGAGTGCTATAATTAGTCATTGTTTTTCTCACAGGTCGAGCTTACACAGTGAGTCTAGCGCTGCCAGGTTCGATTCTGGACAACGCTCAGTCTCCTGAACTTCGCACTTACCTCGCGGGACAGATCGCTCGTGCCTGCGTTGTATTCTGTGTTGACGAGGTCATAGTGTTTGATGAACGAGGGGAAGACATTAAGTATGTTTCAAAGAGTAACGACTTATGGGTAAAAATGCCTGAAACCGTGTGACAGCTAGCGGAAAAGGGTTTGCTTTTTGTTTGTGTTTCACAGGAGCGTTGAAGGAGAATTTAGTGGTATTGGGAAGAAGGGACATGGGTGTGTTCAACTTGCCAGAATACTTCAGTACCTGGAATGTCCACAGTAAGTTGAGAGGTAATCAGATCACCATTATCGGTATGACCAGTACATTTTATCTGTTTGATATTCCAGCTTTTCTTCTCCATCAGGTATCTGCGCAAGGCTTTCTTCCCAAAGCATCAAGATTTACAGTATGCAGGTAATTTGAAATTATTAGAAATTTCACAGATATATATAGATATAGGTTTTCAAGGTCTGATGCTGTAGGGTCTCTCAAATGAGAACTGAAGGTGGTCTTTACTGGGCTTACGGTGTTTGTCTGGCACCTTGTCTCAGTAGGTTTCCCTGCATATTCCAAACATTACATCATGTTTGCACTTAACCTATAGACGTGCACACAAGTTTGATATTGAAGAAAAGTTGTTGACAGGAAAAGATAAATTAGAAATCTAATCAGCTGCAGTCTTTGAAAATGCTAGTGCAAAAAAAGCAAAGTGTAAACAGCTGTTCCCATACTGAGTCTGAAATGAAATCTTGTGGAATTTTTCATCATCTGTATACATTTTTAAGTGAGGGATGATTTTTTGTGGTGTTGTTTTCTGGTAGGTTTGCTTAACCCTTTAGACAGTCCTCATCATATGAGGATAGACGAGGAATCTGAATACCGGGAAGGCGTCGTGGTCAACAGGCCTACCAAACAACAAAAAGGTTCATTTGTCGACTGTGGAATGAGAAGGGTGAGCATGGCTCCACTGGGGGCACTGCTGTTGTCACTGTGGATTTTTATTTTTTATTAAGTAATTATGTGAGAATAAAGACTCACGTGAGTGCACCTGCTCCCACAGGAAGTTCAGATTGATAAGCAGTTGCAGCCTGGACTACGAGTTACAGTACAGCTCAGAAAGACACAAAATCCAGGTACTTTTCTTCACCAGACTCTTTTTCTTGTTTTTGTTTTTTTGTTTTTTTTTGGGGGGGGGGGGGGGGGGGGGGGGGGGTGTGTTAAGCACATCAGTTAAGCGTATGTGTCAATTTGTCTATGCAACTGTCTGCAGAAAGCAAACTATATAAAGGTGTTGTCGTGGCGCCTCATGTTCCCCGGACTGAAGGTGGTCTTTACTGGGGTTACGGCGTTCGTCTGGCATCTTGTCTCAGTAGGTTTCCCTGCATTTAACATTCAGCTGTGTGCTTTACATTGATTTTCAGTCAGTGTCAGTGAATCAATAATAATTTAGCCACACCATTGTTGCTTCCTGTTGATTGTAGGTGCAGTTTTCACAGAAAGCCCGTATAAAGGAGGATACGATCTGACTATTGGCACATCAGAGAGAGGCAGCAATGCGGACCAAGCCACACTGCTGCCATTCAAGTAGGTTCCAAGTCAATGCTTGATATGTTCTTTAATAATAGTTTGAATGCTAAATTACGCTGCAGAACATGTTAAATTTGGCAAACATTAGCATGTTAGAATTGCCATTCTATGTGTTCAGATGTGAAGTTGTGCCTAAATACATCCTCACCGAGGTCGTTTTTTTTAACTTCGCAGACATCTTTTGGTCATTTTTGGAGGTCTTCAGGGATTGGAAGCCAGTTTAGATGCTGACCAAAAGCTGGATGTGACTGACCCCAGTGTTTTATTTGACCTGTACCTCAACACATGCCCCGGTCAGGGCAGCAGGACCATTCGTACGGAGGTGAGGCCAGTTATGCAGAATCTGTTTGAAAAAGCATCGTGTGAGAAACTCGCATGACACTGTTCGTACCATAAATATGCTTTTTGCAGCTTAGCTCGACTGTTCTGCTCAACAGTGTTTTTAACTCTTTCCTCCTCCTTTTTGCCAGGAGGCCATCTTAATTTCCATGGCGATACTGAGGCCAAAGATCACAGCTGCCTTTTCAGATGTTTCCAGTAGCAGTATTTCACTGAAGAATTAGTGATATATTAACACAAGTTTATTTCCCCAAATCTGGGATGTAAGAAGAACAGAAGAACAGATTTAATTCTCTCCGTTTCTACATTGATCAGCAAATTTTACATATTAAACCATAAATATTATTCACAACTGTTGTGCATTGTGTCAGTGTGTTTCATGAAAAACAGTGCAGAGACCAGCGTGGCCAAACAAATGGTGCCAAACGTCTGTGTTTAAAATTCTGAACAAATAAACTTAAATACATGTTTGCATTTTTTTTGAAAACTAAGCTTTTGTTCAACACTGCAAGACTTTCCAACTGTATTCCAGCTGCAGCTTATTTTGCATGTATTTTACCATTACATTAACATTTCATGAACTGTCTCGGGTCCCAAGTTTAAACTATCCTAAAGTCTTTTTTGGCCAGTCTTCATATACTCACCCACAGTAATTGGGTGGAACCATTCCATGAACTCTGATGTTATCACATATATCAGTGGCAATGACCAGCCTGTAATTTGTTGTGTTTTAGCACAACAAATTATTGTTCGCTGATGTTTTATGTAGCGAAGCTGGAAACATGAAGACTGTCGAGTTGATCGAGCTAATAATAAATCCACAATGTTCAGTAGTCTCTGTGCTCATATTGATGACTCATGGATTTTAAGCAACCATGTTAAATATATCTAATAAAAAACTAACTGGAAGTTCAGTGTTTGTGTTTTGACATTATATGAATAAGAAAGTAAGTCAGAAAGCAGCTTCTGGTGCAGCAGGAGAGGAAGAGTCGCAGGAAAACTAAGGATATGCTGAAGAAAACATGTCAACAAGCAGGTTAGCTTCACAGATCAGACCAGATCTTATACCCTTTGAAAAGGGGTACACACACCCTTTCATATTCTTCCCTTGCCACAGAGCCTGAGTGTCATCCTTTCTGATCAGCTCCAGCACACAGACTGTGACTCACTGTTATCGTATTTGACAGGGTGTGGCAGACTGTATCATACGTATTTTGAGGCATGTTATTCCTCTGTTATGGCCCCAGGCTTTCTTGTGTATTTGAGTGAACATTTCCGTGGGTGCGTTTCTCAGTGTTTCAGTACCTGACGTTTGATTTTTGTTTTTTCAGGTTTGGATTCTTGTTTTGGTTCTATTTTACTGTTCTTGATATGTTTAAATAACTCAGTGACCTGTGTTTCACAGCCACTGGTGCAACCCGAGCTACTGACTGTGTAGTTAAGTATGACAAACTACAATCAAAAACTTACTGCTTATTTGGAACAACTGCAGACACCCTTGTCTTTCACATCTTCCAGTATCTGCTTGAAATGTCACTTAATTATTAGCCTCCATACATGCTAAATTAAGATGCAGAACATGATATTTGCCAAACATTAGCATGTTGGCATTGTCACTGTGTGTGTGTTATGATGCTGATATTAGGTCAAAACCAGAGGTGTAGTGTTATTTAAGTACCAGAGTGCATTGGTCACACACACTCACGTTTGTGTTATTTGTTTGTAAGGTTATTTCACCACTGTGGCAAGTTTACGTACACTATATTGCCAAAAGTATTTGCTCGTCTGCCTTCATACACACATGAATTTCAGTGACATCTCACTGTTAATCCATAGGGTTTAATATGATGTCGGTCCAACCTTTGCAGCTATAACAGATTCAACTCTTCTGGGAAGGTTTTCCATAAGGTTTAGGAGTGTTTGGGGGAATTTTTGACTGTTCTTCCAGAAGCTCATTTGTGAGGTCAGAGACTGATGTTGGACCAGAAGGCCTGGCTCACAGTCTCCACTCTAATTCATCCCAAAGGTGTTTTATCGGGTTGAGGTCAGGACTCTGTGCAGGCCAGTCAAGCTCTTCCACACCAAACTCGCTCATCCATGTCTTTATGGTCCTGCTTTGTGCACTGGTGTGCAGTCATGTTGGAACAGGAAGGGGCCATCCCCAAACTATTCCCACAAAGTTAGGAGCATGAAATTGTCCAAAAAGTCTTTGTATGCTGAAGCATTAAGAGTTCCTTTCACTGGAACTAAGGGGCCAAGCCCAACTCCTGAAAACAACCCCACACCATAATCCCCCCTCCACCAAACTTTACACTTGGCACAGTGCAGCCAGACAAGTACCGTTCTTATACCAAGCCCAGACTCATTCATCAAATTGCCAGACAGAGAAGTGTGATTCATCAATCTAGAGAACACATTTCCACTGCTCTAGAGTCCAGTGGTGGTGTGCTTTACACCACTGCATCTAACACTTTGCATTGTGCTTGGTGATGTAAGGCTTTTACTTTGTAAGAAAATTTCACGACTGGACTCGTTGCACAGGTGGCATCCTATCACGGTACCACACTGGAACTCACTGAGCTGAGAGCGACCCATTCTTTCACAAATGTTTGTAGAAGCAGTCTGCATGCTTGGTGCTTGGTTTATACACCTGCAGATGTGGAAGTGACTGGAGCCCCTGCATTCAATGACTTGGAAGGGTAAGTGAATACTTTTGGCAATATAGTGTACATTATTCAACTATAGTTAAGCAAAAGTGATCAAATGCTTGTCTATCTGACCATCTTTGTTACTTTGTTATTGCTTAAAGCTCTCTTATCCCTGGCAGTGTCTTCTTTCCTTTTCATTCTTTCCTGTGGGATAGTTGCTCATGTACTCTATAACATTGATGCCATCTCCCTCTTTCACTTATTCTCTGGTGAATTTTGAATTCTACTGCTTTTCACAGTGTAAAAGTGAAAGTTACAGATATATCTGACAGCTGAGGGCTGCTTTATTACAAACCTTTCCACCATGTAGTCCTGAAATCTGTGTTGCAGCTGACCTGGACAGTGTGCAGAAGAACACATATCATTTACCAGCAGATCCTGACCTGTCTGTGTATTGAAGTTACATAATAACTGTGTCACATACGTAAACATGTACATTACCATTGTTTTTTTCTGTGTGCCACGTAATGCTAGGATTTATTAAAGCCAGTATTATCCACTGTAAGAGTCACACACAAATCTAAGGCATTTCCAATCTTTCCGAGTCCAAGTGTTGCATTTTGACAGACATTTCAATATTGTATAGGACAGAGCTGAAAGAAGAAGAAAAACAAATGACATGAAAGTGATCTGTGGTGTTGCAGAGCTGTATGACTGCATCTGTGTTCATTATGGGGCAATTTCTATAATTTGAAAAAAAAAAAAATTCAAAAGACTGCAAATCCATTGGCTCACTTTAAAAAAATTGCATGGTTACCTGCATGCATCTTCTATGGTGGCTCCCCTGTGGCTCTCTGAAAGGGAAACTCCTACAAATATATATGCAATGAGGTCAACTGCAAAAATAACTATGTCCCCAGGCCAGATTGACTAAAAACATAAAACCTTACACTGTTAGGACATCACTCGCTCTCTCACGCTCCCTCTTCAGGTCTGTATGTTTTTGCGATGCTCTCAATAGGTAATTACTGAAATGAACTGATTACATCTTTGTATAAAAATTAGCCCACTGTTGGCAGATCACCCAAAGAACTTTCCACTCCCCTGGGCACATATTTCAGGATTCATCATCACGCTAACTTGCCCCGTAGCTTCCAGTCACAAAACAGACCGCAACAGTAGCTTTCTGACACCAAAAGAGGTCTTTGTGCTGGTGCAGACCTTTAGTAAATCTGGCCCTAGATACCACGATGACAGCTTTTACCAGTCTCTTTGTTTTTATTGACTTTCTTGCATGAAATACACTTAAAGTCAAAATTGTATTTCAACCAGTTAAGCTAACTGAATATTTTATTTCCTCACTTGGAAGAAAGAAAAGTGGGGAGTGTTGCTCTGGTGCACCTGTGCTCGAGGCTCTGCCTAATTAACGCTGAGACTAAAGATCACAGCTGGCTTTTCAGATGTTTCCAGTGGTTCATTAAAGAGTTAGTCAAATATTAGCAGATAAATCATCCAACTGGCATTTACTGCAAAGCTGTTTATTATCATAACTGGATTTTTTAAATTTTTTGCATTGTGTTCTATAAGAAATCAATAATATATGTTAATGATGTTGCCTAGTCTTCATTCTCTCTGTTTCTACAAGGCTCCACAAATTATTATTAAAACACAAATACTGTTCACATGCTTGAGCTGGTGTTTTTTTTCATGAAAAACCATGTAGAGAGCAGAATGGGCACATAAAGTCATCAACCTTCTGAATTTGAATCTGCTTTTCCACAAACATGAAGCTTTTCTTGTACGAGACCACAGGACTGTCCACCGGATGGAATTATATTTTAGTTGCAATGAATTTCACAGGTAGCTTCCTCTTACATTAACATTTCATTACCTGTCTCAGGTTTAAACTGGCTTAAGACTTTTTGGTACCTCTTTGTGTATTGGCATATTTAGATACAGGTGGTGCAAATATAGCAGCCCCACACTAAATCCTTGATGATGATTATAATATTCATTTGCTAACCTTTTAAAGAAGCTGCTGAAGCAACATTTAGAATTTTTTGTATTGTACTCTGTTACATATAAAGCCAAATCCCTAAAACTGCAGTTTGAGCTGCCGCCCTCTGTGTTGTGTTCTACAAATTTGGATATATAAAACTATTTCAGTCTGTTACCGCAGTACATTTAGTAGGCAACTTAGTCTTCAGCAGTCGCTATGATTTATGTATTTTCTTTTCTTTTTTTTTTAACTAAATTTAAAGAAAATAGTTCAGGCTTCTGTCATCACATTTCATGCACAGAGATAGCAGTGCAGTGATTCTTAAAAATAATAATTACTCATCATCTTTTAGGAAGCAGGACCCTTCTCTGCTGAAATTTCACTTTATTTCATGCAGTCAGAAAAGAACAAGACCATGATGCATACTGTGGATGAAAGACATGGTAGTAATCTTTCAGCTGGCACTATATTGTAGAAAATATATTGCTGATATCAGAGAGAAACACATATGAATCCTTTGCTCAGACTGTACATCAGTAGCTCCTCACACTCCCTCATTTTTGATGCTCTAATATGGTCTTGGTAGCATGTTGTCTGCATGTTTGTCTGTTAAGTGAAATGAATGTTTGCTGTACTCGTCATCGAAGAGAGTATAAAAACTGCATTATATAATAAACTGACGATAAACGATAGGTCAGATTGTCTCATGAATTTCATAAAAACTGCCAGATTCAGACATGGATTAAGTTTGCTTTGTGTTAAGAGTTGAAACAATGTGTTTCTATGTAGACACAATTTTTTTTGTCCAGTTAAGATGCTGACAAAGTATTTTATGGTTGCTTGAACCTCTCCTCTCACTGTTTATACTGTATTGTAAGGCCCTAAAATAGATTATTTGTACACCCCATTAGGGATTTACTGCTTATGGTGTAGTGAACAGATCAGAGCTATGGAGTATATTTTATAAGCCACTTATAGCTAATTAGAAGTGACTGCTGATCCCCCTTCAGCATGAGAAACATAACTTCTTTTTTCAATATATAATAAAAAAAATAAACATGTAAAAAATCTTTTTAAATTCATTTTCTATTTACAAAAAAAAAAGCTCTCATATGGTTCCCACACATCTATGTGGAATATATGATATATTTTAAGAAAAGGGTCAAAATGGAATTTTAGCACTCTTTTAAAAAATAAAACATTCCCATGCATCTACTCAGAGATGTGGTCTGATATTAGGTTTTTCATCCTTGTGTGATATGTCAGTTCCTGAAAATAGACATCACAGTTAGCCTTCACAGTTAGCCTTCACAGTTAGCCTTCACAGTTAGCCTTCACAGTTAGTCTGTGTTTTTTAAGGTCTCGTTTGGAGAAGTTCCAGTAAAATCCAGCCGATATTGCTCATTCATGCTTCTGGAATTGCAGAGAAATGTCTTCACAAATGTCCTTTTACCATTTGGGATGAGTGAAGCTGATGTTGTACTGCTTTGCCCAGCGTGCAAACACCTGTTTCTCTGTAATAAAGCGATGGTGGTTTCCTCTTCGGCTGCTCTCGTGCTGGATGTATGTTACACATTCATCACCCCCCCTGGGTTTGTAGTAGTGGTATGGCATCTTCTTGGATCCAGATTTTCTTCTGGAAAAAGACACGGATTTCCTTGCTGGTTAAATGTTTAATGTCCCTGTAATTTTTAATACTGGATTGAAGTACACTGTTACACTCACCCACAGTGATTGGGTGGAACCATCCCATATACTTTGATGTTATCACATATCTCAATGGCTATGACCATTGTGAACCAGCCTGTGCTCAACCACGAGTGAGACTTTTGTCTAAGCAGAAAAAAAACAAACAAATTGGAGAGTTTGTGAGTTTATGAATGACACATTTATTAAAAGAGGTGATTTAACATTTTAATACTCACCTGTCACGTCCTGTCTCTCTCTGGAACAGGCTGTCAAATCTGCGCATCTTGTTCGGTGTGACAGTGAAAGAAGAGAAGTCTCTGTAGGTCATGCTGACTCTCTGGATCAATCTGTACAAGGTTCCTTTGGCATCTTTCCCAATCTTGTTTGGGGGTCCCCAGAAAACAATCACAGGCTGGCTGTCTGTACGTCGTAGGAACTCACTTGGCCTTCGGACCACCCTGAACACGCTGGAGTGGGCTACAACCCTCAGAGTGGTCCGGTTCCCGACATCAGATTCATACCCCGTTGTAGGGGCGTCGTTCATGCGGATTACACACTCAGTGCGGTCGATCTCATCTCCCGCTCGACTACCCAAAACATGGCTGGAGCTCGTCACCAATGCACAGTCATGACAGTGCATGGTCATGCTCTGAGAAGGGGGGACAAGAGCTTGAAAGTCAGTCTATTAAAATAATAACTGTCAGTAGCAGTGGTGTATAAATACAAGCCTACAGGCTTATCTTAAAAGCTAAATTTTAATCCTAAAGTCTACATTATCTGAGTTAAACAGTTGAGTTAACAAAGCTGGTTAGAAATTAAGTACTAAATCCAGTTAAGTTAATATGGCTGATTTCAGCAACATGGGTCATTTAAATGTGTGTAGGTTCATTATTAGCCATGCCTAGGATAATTTCAATGCATCTGTCCACAAGTTAATGAGGAAAACGCTTAACAACTAAAATTAATTAAACTAAAAATAAGAGTAAAGAGAAGTGGTAGAAAGTCTGAATCCTAAGATGTCCAAAAAGAACATTTATACAATTTTTAACATATTACATGTGTTATTAATATACATCATTTTACAATATCACAATACACTCAGATTAGTTTGTCTGCTTAGTCTTTTTGACTGACCTGGTCTTTGGATGACACTTCACCATTTAGCTGTATCTCTTTCTTTTAATTCTCTCTCTTCGCTACCTTTCCTTTGATCATATATTGCCTTCAGAGACTTCATCTAACATTATGTGTGAAGCAGATAGAAAATGCATGTCTGCACAGAAAGAGGAAAGGGATCAGACCGGATGCTTCCATGAGTGTCAATGGATATTGTAGCTAAAAGCATACAATTTATACAGCCAGTCTGCCACTGAAAGTACTCCTGGAGCTTAGTTCCACGTTGTTAGGTTGCCCATTCAACCATCAATCAAAAGCAACAATATTTTTTTTTCGTTACTGATGGATGCCAAAATACAAATTCGTAAATTACTGCATCAGCATTTGATGCACTGTCTCTCCCCTGCATCTCCAAACCTTCATGGGTATTTAGGATAAAACAAAAATTTTTACATGCATATGAGTGTTTCGGTATTTGTGTACAACCTACTTTGTTCCCATAAACTGGCACATAGCCCTCTCTTCCTGTCCATTTCCTCAGATCTGTGACTTTGACGGCATGATTTGTAACCACATGGAAAGGAGCGTAGACAGCGTCAATGTTGCTGTTGTTGGAGCTGTATAAGATGAAGAGCGTCATCAGGATGAGGATGGCAGCAAATATCACCATCCTGTGGCTCTGTTGTCCCTGCAGAATAAAAACCAGTGCCAGAATATAATAAAGTATATTTACTAAATATAAATACAAATTTGAGGTGAGCACTGGCCGCTATTCTGAGATGGTAAGCACATGTGTTTAGAGGGTAAGCCTCATTAGCTACTACCTTTCTGTGAAGTTTGTTTGTACACAGGAAATTATATATATCAGCTTTGTTGTTTGTTTTTATATTTTATTTGATTAATAAAGGACACTGAAAGCCACGGTGTGTGAGAACAGGATTATTAAATGTTAAGAAAAATAAAACTGTCCACCTTATCTGGGCTTCACACTGGGTAAATACACAAGCTGTAGTGAAAGTAACTTTTACTACATTATTTTGGAATTGAAGGTGAGCTTTAAGTGGCCTGATAAAAATATCTGTGTAGACCTAAATCATACACAGTGTAAAGAGAGAGAGAGAGAGGGAAATCTTTTAGTACCCCCTACTGGCATATTTGTATATATGCAGAGTGAGGCAAAAGCTGTTTCTTGTGTACAAACAAACTGTTAACAGAGCGGTAGAAGCTAATGAGGCTGACCCTCAAAACTTACCTGCTTACCCTCGGAGAATAGCGGCCACTGGCTGACTGGCTGACCGCTGCATCATCGGCATAAAGTCTGAGAATCGCAGCCGGCGTCGTGCCAAAAAATGACTGCCAGTATTTAAACTGTTGCAAATGACTTGCTGGCCTAGAATCTGTCAAACATATCTCTCGTGAATGATATCAAGTCATTTAGAACATTTCAGTCACAAGGTAGAAGCTGCAATCACTTTCTGGCAAAGTGAGTTTTATATGTTCTTTATTTATCCAGTTTCCTGAGGATACCCTGCACACCATGCCGATATGCCGCGTTTTCGGCTAAAATCACTTTATTGGTGCAAAACTACTATTTTATGCCTGTTGAACTGTGTTATCTTTCCATTTTCCATTTAATTTGTCATGGCCTGTGGATTTTACAGACCTTTACTGGTGGAAAAAGGTCCAACAAAGTCCATGAACAAATTAATTTGAGATTTTTAACAACAAACTGTTAAACACACAGCTGAACTCTGAACATCACACTGCTGGAATAAAAACCACTTCTTGCCGAGTTGTTTCCTGGCATGAAAAACATAGATTTATATGACCTCTTCAGGTCAGCTGGGATCAGTGATGGATGGAGGATATTTTACTGCAGGTACAGAAATCCTGAACACAGAGGAGGAAAGGAGTTCCATTGGATCACAGCAGGTAAATATAAGGAAATAAGATGTATTTAATTTTATAGGCATGGGACAGATTTACTAAGTGAGGCAACGTATTGTGATGCCATAATTCGCAGGGTGATCTACTCACAGTACAATATAATTTATTTAAAAGATGCAGGCAGTTTACTTCAGTAATAACCAGCAATCTGCCAAGAGCAGCGGAAAAATCAGCAGACCCGAGGAGGGAGAGCGGGGGAGAGAGTGGTAGGCCTGTTAACCAAAATGATCCAGTGTAAGCTCAAGTTTTATACATCTGAAAACAGTGAGGCAGCTCAGATAAGTGAGCGGAGGCTGAAGGAGGATCAATATGCTTTCGATTTAAGGGATAACTCTTCTTCACAACTTTGAGCCAACCACGCAAAGGGCAGATTACGCACTCATTCTGGTAACATCTCATCCTAAAAATAGGCACTCCTATTAGCAGCTATCATAACCACAACAGACACAACACATGATTTTCTCTGCGTTAGATTTCGTGCAATTTGCAGTAAATTGTGTGCCACAGACTTTGTAATTCACATTTGTGTGACTAGTCTCCTCCTGAAAGGGAAACTCTTACAAATATATGTGTCATAAGGCCGGCTGCAAAAATACTCCTGTTCACAACTTAGTGACAAAACTGACACGGTGCCTCTTTAGTAAATCCAGCAGCCTTTTTAACTTCAAAAGAAGGTTTGCACCACTGCAGGTAGTATGTAAATTTGGCCCTAAATGTTCCCGCAGCTGCAGCCACGCTTTCCTCGGCTCATAAAGAAGTGTTTCTACAGCAGTGTTCAGGGCGATGAGGTGCCCCGCTTTGTGTGATCCTGCACAGCATTTTTAACCTTTGTCCTCGCTCACTTCCATCCCACCCATTGAAGCACAGTCCTCCTATTTTGGCCATAGAAAAGTAAACACCGCAGGGACAGGTGCATTTCTGGAATTGTCCATCCCGTCATCATGAGAGTTTTTATAGTTTTGACGAGACAAGAGGAAGTGAAACTAAGACCAAGGCACACGGGACAGCTATCATAAATAAAGAAGGAAGTAATATGAGATAAAAAAAAATAGGGAAACACAGACATGAATCCTTAATGTGGGATAACTGACAAGAGGATGGAACAAGAAACACTGAGGGAAGAACTAAATTCTAATAGAACCAGGAACTAATAATGGACCTAAATACATGAAAGGGAATATGTGAAGAAAATATGAACACTAAGCGAAGCAGGAATCAAACATAAATAAATAAAAAAAATATAAATTCCTTGAACTCTGAAACACTGTGTTAAACAACCCGGGACCATGACACAACTAAAGGAATGGGAACAAATGATGTGTTTTTGCGACAGGTTGCAACAGGTACCAACATGGTGTACAACAGTGCAGCTTGGAGCTATTTAACCAGGTTTTAATGTACACAATTTGTAGCATTTACGTTTACACTGTTTACAGTGTGGTAGTAGCGGTTTTATTCAAATAAAAAGATCTGGGAAACTTTTTTTTTCAAGCAGAGACATTATTAGGAAGAAATGTGGAAGTTTTAAACAGAAATTGCACCCTGAACATGCTGCCAGTCCATCACAGGGCCAACAAAGATTTTACAAACACACCTACATCCAAGTTCTAATCACTATTCAGCCTTAGGGAGAGCATGCCATCTTCGTCTCCTTATGACAGGGAACCTTCTAGCTGTGAGTCCACAGTGATAACCACTGCAGCCAATAATTAAGGGCAAGATATCTGGAGCCTCACCCTCTCGCGGTCTTACCTTGCCACCCAGCCTGAGCCCCATACTGTCTGATCAGTTCCAGCACACGGACTGCGACTGTCTGTCATCATACCTGCAGACATGAACAGGTGCACTGTAGTGAGCATAAACGGAAATTCTCACTTCATTTAAACCGCGTCATTTATGATATCATCAAGTACATAGCCATGTATCAACAGGAGTACAGCTTATATCCTGGCCGGGTTAGAAATAAAAGCTTGGTTCACTTTATTTTACATTTATCAAATGTTGTAAGGGTACAAAAGGAAGGCAATTGCATCACATATTTTGATATAACTGCACCATCTTGAGCACCCGCCCGCTTACCGCTGAGCTCCAGAGGCTTTCCTAAAAAGCAACATCCCGTTAATGGTATTAACATATTAATTAAGTCGACGGGTGAAAGCGCGTTAACGTGCGCCCGCACATATGCGGGTTTTTACCTTTTCATGGTCTGTTTGGCCTCGGTTTATGTTCTCCTTCATCTCTCTCGTCCCCCATCTTCCTGCACCATTTGCTGACGTCATCACCCCCGTCCGCCTCTCATCTGCCTGCGCGTGTGCAGCGCAGCGAGCGCAGCTGCAGCTGCAGAAGCGCTTTCCTCAGCTCATAAACAAGTTTTCCTACAGCAGTGTTCAGGGTCATGCACAGCATTTTTAACCCCTGTTTTAACCGCCAACTTCCGTCCCACGCATTGAAGAACGATTCCCCGATTTTAATTCTACAGAATTCAACACTGCAGGAACAGACGCTTTTCTGAAGTCTTCTATCCCGTCATCATGGGAGTTTTTATAGTTTTATAGTCCTTTTAGGTTTTGAGTTATTGTTTTCAATTCATTTTAGGTTCACTTAGTCTCCAGAGTGGGATTTCCTGCTGCAATTATTTGTAAACATTCAGTTTTAGCTTAATATGACCTAGTTTTAGCTTTTTTAAATTAATATGGGGTGACATTATGGTAAATCAGAATAAAATGAAAATGACGCTGTGTGAAGGCAGCTAAGTAATGCAGACAGCACAAGCAACGTTGTTATAGTTAACTAAAACTTAACTAAAATTATGTGTTTAAAACATTTTGAAACTGATGTCAACTAAAACAAAAACTACAAAAGTAACCAAAAACAATAAAAAAAAAAATGGCTACATGAAATGTCCTTAGTTCTAGTCTTTGTTATTTTGGTCAGATTTGTCACTGCAGCCTGCCTGGTGAGGTTTTGCTGCATATGTTTTTTTGAGACCTGAGTCTGCATGACTGTGAGTCATCTGCCTTTAAAGAGTGATGTGTTTGTATTATAATATCTGCCCCAAGCTTCCTAAATCTTGCCCCTGACAAATAGACTTAAAATAACAAAAATGACTGACCAAACTAAAACTAAATGATTAACAATAAAAACTGAACTGAAACAAGTACATCCACTCTGGAAACTAAGTAAAAAAAAAAAAAAAAATTAAGACAAAATAACAATAAAAACTAAATAGAAGATGCAAACTATAATAACTCTGATCCCTGGAGTCCCAAAGGGGGTGCACGACAAATCCAGAGTAATGGCTTAGTGAGCTACGTGTCCATAAAGTCGGAGTTTTCTGTGGTTCTCTTTTTACCTGGCTATCTTATGCTGAACATATAATCTGGACATAACTATGGAATGAAAAACATGACAAAGAAGATCCAGGACTGGTGAGCAACCAGAATCCCATATCAAACAAGAATGGGACAAAATTCCTCTCCCAAAAGTCCAGCAGCTGGTCTCCTCATATTCACAGATGGTTGTTAAAAGAAGAGGGGATGTTATACAGTGATAAACTTGGCCCTGTCCTAACCTTTTAAGACATGTTGCTGCCATCAAATTCAAAATGATTTAAGATTTTCCTTAAAATGGTATATTTTTTCAGTTTGTAAACATTTGACATGCTATCTGCGTTATGTTGTGGATAAAATGTTGAGGCTTTGGGAAGGCCGTTCCAGAAGCTTAACGTTAGCCTGCTTTACTAGTCTGAACACACTGCCTGTCATTCAGGCAAAATAGTTCAATCTGACCATAAACCTTTTGGCTTGTCCATGTGAGCAGCTGCAAATTTCAGTCAAGCTCAAAGGTGTTGATTTTGGAGCACCCTCTCAGTCCGTGCTGATGTAAACTCACTTCACTGTTGGCAGTGATGCTTGTCTTCCATCAGTCTCCAGTTGAGCCTCAGTGGTTCCTCAGGTGTTCCTGAACATCCTAACCACTTTCCTTTCATCTGAGGGTGACAGTCTGGGTCTTCTTTCAGACTTTGCCAAAGTCTGAAAGAACATCTGAACACCAATGTCTTCAAGAGACTTTCCCAACTTCAATGAGCTTTACTGAGTTCTTGGACTTTCCCATTGTTCTGAGTAATGGTCAGTCCAATGAGTTCTGTCAAACAAATCCTGTTTATGCTGGCAAAGAGAAACTACCAGTTGTAGTCAGTCAAGATCACTAATAAGAAAATGGCATTGTAAAAAGAAACCTTAAGCACCACATATTAAAAGATTTAACTGAGCGTATGTATTTGAGCCTGTGTGTATACTTTTGACCTTTTGTGGATTACAGAAAATCCAAAATAAACGTGTGCACCCAATTCTTGTTTTTTTAAATGTCTATGCTATACATCTATGCTGTTGAATCATTCCACCCTGGAAAAAGAACAGTTCAAAGAAATCATTAAAATCCCAAAATTACCATGATATTCATGCTCGTGATGAGTGTATGTAAATTTCTGACCACAACTGTAAATACACATCTTATTGCTGCTTAACCAACACTTTACTTTCACAATGAAACAGTTCCTATTAACAGAATACACTTCTTGTTACTGAAAACTTTGTTGATCAGGTGCTAGAGACAGTTTTAAACATCCTAGTGTGTTTTTCCTCTTTATTCACGTCAATCACGTCCTCTTTAATCACTGACCCTCCCTTACTTGGTACCTGTACAAAGGTCAAACCTCATAGATGTCCCTTGATTGGAATGCCTCCCCATATGAAATCTGTGTCTCTGGGAACTCATTGTTTACAGAAATACCAAGGAACACACCTCTACAGAAAACTCTGGGACAGGACCTTAAGTGACTTCCTCATTGTGTGGGCTGTTCATTTCCTTATATATTTCCATGCTTTTAACTGCCAAAAACCTGTTTCCTGTAATCTCCAGCTGGTATGTCTTAGCCCAAGTAAGGAATTTGACCTGATTTCCCTGCGTACTGGCATAGAGACAACTGCCCTCTGAAAGAAATGCTAAAAAGCCTTTGACAGGACTTCTGTTAGCTGTGGTTTTGTGTTGATTATTAAGCTGGGCACAGCTGAACTAGTTTCCACAGTCTTTCAGTTTAGTCTCAGTTTAACAAAGAAAGTTCCTCTTTGACACTTTAATGCCCACCATCACACCCTCCATAATTATTGAAACAAAGACACGATTTTTGTAGTTTTGCCTCTGAACACCACAGGAGAGGATTGTAAATCAAATGCTCAATATGTGAGTGAAGTGCAGACTTTCAGCTTTAATTTCAAGGAGTTTAACAAAAAAACATTTTAATACATAGTCTCATTTTCAGAGGTTCAAAAGTAATGTGACAACTGACTGACAAGCAGTTTCATGGCCAGGTGAGGCCTGCTCCCTTCTGATTTCATGACAAATGAAGCAGATGTAATATCTAAAGTTGATTCAAAGCGTTGGGATGAACCCAAATAAACCTGTCAGAGACACAGCAAAGATTTTCTGAGAGGCCACATCAACAATCTGGTGCATTAATAAAAAAGAAGGAACACACTGAGCAGCTCGGCAACATCAAAAGGCCTGAAAGACCAAAAAATACATACATTTTTGGGCAGATGACATCAAGGTTAACTCATACCAGAATGATGGGAAGAGAAATGTATGGAGAAAGCGAGAAACGGCTGGTGAGCCACAGCATACTGCATTATCTGTCTAACATGGTGGAAGCACCATTATGGGACGGGCATATATGGCTGCCAGTGGAACCAGGCCACTGGGATTTATTAATGATGTGACTGCTGAGAGAAACAGCAGGATGAATTGTGACATGTACAGGGCCATACTCTCTGCTCAGATTCAGCCAAGTGCTGCAAAACTGTGGTGGTGTACAAGGGCAAAAAATTCATGTCTTTATTCCAGTAAATATGGAAGGCACTGTATGTAGATTATCATCCATTTAAAAAAAGTGTTAATCAAATGAGTATTAACAAAATATATAGAGTTTTAAAAGAACAATTAGGCACATATAATGTGTAAAGATGTCTTTTCTAGTACAGCCCTGCCCAGTTTGATGTTGGCTTTCGTTAACATGCAAAGAAAGCTTACAGGTGAGAACCGATCACCTACCATTTCCACAAGCTCACTGTCTAATCAGGTATTAGTGAAAGAAGTGAGGGTAGACAAAGAATGTGCAAAGTGTTTAACTGAAAACATAAATTCATGTAATCAAATAGGGACACAGTCTCACTCTCAAAGCTAAACTCGCGCACACAAACAGAATGTGTTCTACAGCAGATTTATTCATGTTGACACCTCACAGTGATCAGCGTTTACATTCAAGTTTTTGCCAAGTTTTTACTTTTTAATATTCCCTATATACATGAACTCTGGCTGCTAAATCACAATTTTTAATACAGATGAACTTGTAAACAATTCATATTTGTAGTAAAACACTTCCTCAATAGTGCAAATACTGATGCAGTCTCTGGCATAAGCCACCAAACAAGCATTAGGCAACTGAAAAGGCAGTGCTATGTTTTTAATGGTAACAGGCAGCAAAATACACTATATTGCCAAAAGTATTCACACACCCATCCAAATCATTGGATTCAGGTGTTCCAGTCACTTCCGTGGCCACAGGCGTATAAACCAAGCACCTAGGCATGCAGACTGCTTCTACAAACACTGGTAAAAGAACGGGTCGCTCTCAGGAGCTCAGTGAGTTCCAGCGTGGTACAGAGATAGGATGCTACCTACACAGCAAGTCCAGTCATGAAATTTCCTCACTACTAAATATTTCACAGTCAGCTGTTAATGGCATTATAACAAAGTGCAAGTGATTAGAAACAACAGCAATTCAGCCACAAAGTGATAGGTCATGTAAAATGGTAGAGCGGGGTCAGCTGATGCTGAGGCTACAGACTTTATGTGGCCTTCAGATTAGCTCAAGAACAGTGCGTAGAGAACTTCATTGAATGGGTTTCCATGGCTGAGCAGCTGCACCCAAGCCTTACATCACCAAGTGCAATGCAAAGCATCAGATGCAGTGGTGTAAAGCACACTGCTACTGGACTCGAAAGCAGTGGAGACGTGTTTTCTGGAATGAAGAATCACACTTCTTCATCTGGCATCTGATGGAGGAGTCTAGGTTTGGCGGTTGCCAGGGGAATGGTGCTTGTCTGACTGCAATGTGCCGAGCATAAAGTTTGGTGGAGGGGGGGGGAGATTATGGTGTGGGGTTGTTTTTCAGGAGTTGGGCTCGGCCCCTTAGTTCCAGTGAAAGGAACTCTTAATGCTTCAGCATACCAAGACTTTTGGACAATTTCATGTTCCCAACTTTGCGGGAACAGTTTGGGGATGGCCCCTTCCTGTTCCAACATGACTGCGCACCAGTGCACAAAGCAGGTCCATAAAGACATGGATGAGCGAGTTTGGTGTGGAAGAACTTGACTGGCCTGCACAGAGTCCTAACCTCAACCTGACAGAACACCTCTGGGATGAATTAGAGCGGCGACTGTGAGCCAGGCTTTCTCATCCAACATCAGTGTCTGACCTCACAAATGTTCCGGGTGGGGGGTTCTGAATGAGAAGTTGAGGGACAGTGTATGCTCAAATAGCAGTGACTTGTCAACCAAAAGGTAAAGAATACCCCGATCACTGTTCATTTTGACTCTAAGCAGGGAATACAATTCATAAAAGGAACATCACGTTGTATTCAGTAAGACTTGAAACTGGCAACTGAGACCACAGACTTATTAGGAATGTGTTTGAGGTGACAGGGACGGGAGTAGAGGGGCTGTTTTCTTTAAAAATCAGATGAGTTGCCCCCTGCTGGCCATTTGAATTGAAGCAGGTTTAAGGGACAGTGGCTTTTAAGCTACGTATATCTTTTATATACAGTCTATGTATATAATTATAATGTATTTTCTGTCTCACAGGAAATGTACATACTGCAGCTTTACATTACAGATTGAAGCATAAAGTAAAACACTACAGAATAAGAGCAAAAGTGAAGGCACAGTTATAAAGAAGCTAAAAGCAGCTATGGTATTGACTGGTTTTAATTTACAGTCTTGTATTTTAATGACCTGTAGTCATACCAATCTATGTTTATACGTCAGAGAAATGTTCAGCTCCAAGTGGGGTGTTTGAACTCAATCCTGTGGTGTGTTGCCCATTTGGCATAGATGGCTTTCTCAGTGATGAAGCGATGGCCTCCGCGTTGGCTGTGCTCGTGGACCTTGTACATCTTGCACTCATTGATTCTGTTTTGTTCATAATAATGGTAGGGAACAACACTGTGATTGGCTCGGCTGTTGGCAAGAGAGAGGCACAGGGTCACTAAAGGTACTCAACTGTCTGTGTGTTTATATATATATATATATATATATATATATATATATATATATATAAAAAAATAAAGATTGAGCTTGAGAATAGATCATAAATGTCTCACCTGCAGTAGCTATCATCAATCATTCCATAAACATGGATGCTGTCACACATTTCTATGGCCAGAATCATTGTGAAGAATCCAGTGCTGAGAAACGCCCCAGTTTTCATTCTGAGATGCACCAAATATTTGTTCTTACAAAAAAAGTCTTTCAAATTCTTACAAATTCAAAAATAAATCCTAAAACTGGCACCAGTCATCAACTACACATCAGATACACCGTATACTCATACACTTACCTGCAACTTTATTAGGAACGCTTATAATGAGGTATAATACAGAATTCTCCTTCTACAACGCTTACACACTTAGACTTTCTGATGGTGTCAAAAAGTCTTTTTGTTTTTTTATGTTTAATACAGGGCAGCACGGTGGCGCAGTGGTTAACACTGCTGCCTCACAGTTAGAATACCATCTGGGTTCGATTCCACCTTGGCCTCTCCCTCTCTCTGTGTGGAGTTTGCATGTTCTCCCCGTGCTTGCGTGGGTTTCCTCCGGGTACTCCGGTTTCCTCCCACATTCCAAAGACATGCACTTACTGGGGTTAGGTTAATTGGTTAATCTAAATTGCCCATAGGTGTGAATGAGTGCGTGAATGTGAGAGTGAAAGGTTGTCTGTCACTCTGTGTTGGCTCTGCAACAGGCTGGCAACCTGTTCAGGGTGTACCCCACCTCTCGCCCTATGACAGCTGGGATGTTTAATACAGAGTTTTCTAGATGGTGGTGGTAATGTATAGGACTGCACTGTACACTACATTAATATGCACAAAGGGGAGAAATTACTAGGATTTTCAATATAATACAGTAAGGTACACCAAGCTGTCACCTGTCAACAAAAACTTTATCAATTTATATGAAGTTTTTAAACTTCATGAAAGTAGAATTTTACATTTAGAATTTTAGCAGTTCCCAAGTAAATGCTTGATGAATGCAAATGATCCTATACACAGTGTGGTTTCAGAGTAAAGTATTTTATTATAAAGGGAGCACAGGCAATTATAATGGTCAAATTAGGGTTTTAAAGGTGCATTTTGCAATTACCTTTGGCACGTTTGAATTAAAATTTTCACCACCAGCAGCTGTGTTCAAACCTTTATGGATGTGCTGCTGTTTAAAAGTGGGGGAAATAATTATTTGTCAGAATTTGTCAGTTTGCTCACTTCCAAAGAAATGAATGGTCTCTAATTTTTATGATAGTTTCATTTCAGTGGAGAAAGACAGAATATCAATGAAAAATCCAGAAAAAAAAAAGTGATTTGCATGTCATTGATTGAAATATGAATTTGATTATTTTGGCTCCCACAGATTGGCTATTTGCCCACATGGCACACAGATTGCGATCAATTAATCAATCACTTACGGATACTTCTGATCTCAACTTATTATGTGTATAAAGCACATCTGTCCACAGAATCAGTTTCTTCCATTCCAACCTCTCAACCACCGTGGGCAAGACCAAAGAGCTGTCAAAGACCTGCACAAGGCTGGAATGAGCTACAAGACCATCAGCAAGAAGCTTGGTAAGGAGGTGACAACTGTTGGTGCAATTATTCAGAAATGGAAGAAATATAAAATGACCATCAATCGCCCTCAGTCTGGAGCTCCAAGTAAGATCTTGCCTCATGGGGTGAGGATGATCATGAGGAAGGTGGCGGATCAGCCCAAAACTACCCAGGAGGAGCTTGTTAATGATCTGAAGGCAGCTGTGACCATAGACACCAAGAACAGCTTTGGTAACACACTACATCGTAATGGATTGAAATCTTGCAGCGCCTGCAAGCACCCCCTGCTCAAGAAGGCACATGCACAGGCCCATCTTAAGTTTGCCAGTGAACATCTAAATGCTTCAGAGAAAGCTTGGGAGAAAGTGCTGTGGTCAGATGAAACCAAAAATCAAGCTTTTTGTCATCAACTCCACCCACTGTGTTTGGAGGAGGAGAACTGCTGAGTATGATCCAAAGCATGGAGGTGGAAACATTATGCTTAGGGGCTGTTTGTCTGCTATCCTGGTACAGGATGACTTCACCGCACTGCGGGGCCAATGGACAGGACCATGTACAAGAACTTCCTTCCCTCACTCAGAACACTGAAGTTGGGTCATGGATAGGTCTTCCAGCATGACAACAACCCAAAACATACTGACAAGGCAACAAAGGGGTTGCTAAAAAAGAATCTCATTAAGGTCATGGAGTGGCCTAGCCAGTCTCCAGACCACAATCCAATAGAAAATCTGCAGAGGGAGCTGAACCTTCGAGTTGCTGAGCAGCAGCCAAGAAACCCAAAGGATTTAAAGAGTTTCTCCAAAGAGCAGTGGGCTGCAATCCCTCCTGAGATGTGTACAAATCTGGTGACTACAAGAAAATCTTACTGCTGTGCTGCCATCAAGGGTTTCTCTACCAAGGACTAAGTCATGCTTGAGGATCAAATATCTATTTCACTTAATGGCATGCAAATGAGTTTATAACTTTTATATAATGTGTTTTTTCCGGATTTTTGGTTGCTATTCTGTCTCTCTTCAGTAAAACGAAACTAGCATAAAAATAAGAGACTGTTCATTTCTTTGTGAGCAAACGGACAAATTCAGCAGGGGATCAAATAATTATTTCCCCCACCGTATTCTTTTTTGCTACCCTCATTTCCTCAAGAGGCCTCCAGCCTTTTGCCAGACTGTCACTCTAAATTGATTAAATAAAGGTCACACTGACTAGCTGCACCATCTTGTGGTACAAATTGGTATTACAGAGAGCACAGCTCAAGCTCAGCTTCAGCTGATATCTACTCAACGCTGACATTTTTGGACATAAAAGTTGCCTTTTCACATTCTGTTGATTGTGGATTTTTGGAAAGTCTTAAACTGTTCGAACACAAGAATTTACAATAACTAAGGCATGAAAATTTAACTGGATTTATTTAAGGCTGAAATGGGTAAATTATATGTTCACCTTTAAATTTTTGAGTTAAAGAGTCACATCAGCTGACTTTATGTTCCTATTGGGACTTCAATGTAATGGTGTGATTGTTTGTAAACAGTTATACTTTCTATTTACTGAATTATTTATTGATGTGTTAAACTCATGCTGTACCTGTTTTTCCCAGTTTCGTTCTGAAACACTCCGTCACAGTACTCAATCTTGTCTTTTGTCACAGCATACATTCGGACATTTGAATACTTTTTTGCCATTTTCAGGAGGGCGTTGAAAATGTGTCCTTTGCCATCTTGCCTCATGTTTCTTTCAGGACCCCAGAACACATATGTGGTGTCTGCCGACTGCTGGAAATAATCCTGCTCATTTTTTACCAACAGGGGAACGCTGGTGTGAGACACAACTCGAACACTTGTGCGGCTCCCAACGTCCTTCTCAAACCCCTCTGTGGGAGCATTATTCATCCGGATCACACAATCAGTTTTGTCTATCTCCTTTCCAGCACCTGCTCCGAGCATCTGACCGGAGCTGGAGACCAAAGCACACTGACTACAGTTCATGTCCAATATCTGTTGAGAGAAAAGATAAGAAATCGGGCAAGATAAGAAATCATTGGGTTGTGGTTTCACACAAATGAATAACTGCATTGTTATAGCTCAGTTGTTATGCCATCAGAATTACAGAATGCTTTCAAAAGGCTTTGTTTTGGGCTCATCTAAAAATGGATGAAATCAAGTTCAAGCATGTCTTGTTGGTAATGATGCTCCTAACTCACCTCAGAGCTTTGTAAGCTCTATTTGTGTAACCCCACCCTGTATCTTTTGAGCCTCTCACCTGGCCCATCCTGCCGGGACTGATTCTCGTGTAGCCCCTGAGTCCTTTCCTGCGCGCAGGAGGTGGTGGACCGTCCCTTGTGATCACATGTCCAACCCAAAACAACAGAGGAAGGCTCAGGGTGAGGAGACAAAGCCAGCGGAGCATCTGCATGGACTGAAAACCCGTGGGAAAGGTTAGGGTAGTTCAACTCCGTACACATATTGATCACCCATCCGATATACATTAAATACCTGATTGATTCTTACCAGAACTTTCATATCAAGGCCTTTGAGGCCAGAAGGCATTCATTTTTCAAGTCGACCTGAGAGAGACGTGCCCAGCGACCATCGATTCATGATAGAGGGTCCATATCAAGGGATATTTAATTGTCTTAAATCTGTCAAATCCGGTATCCTTTTCTTTCCGCGGTTACGTTTGTTTTCATCCCTTAGCCGACCAAATTATTCACGTGTAATTTACAGAACGTTTACATCAGCTAATTTCCGAAATTTGTGCAGCTGCCGGTTTCGTCCCCCGCTGTGTTGACACAGTACCCTATAAACAATTCCTAGGACACGCCTTGTAAATGGAAACATTGTCCCGCTATACAGAATAAGGCTTCCGGAGCGAGGTTTTCACAACAAAGTATCACCTGAACAAACAGCATAACATGCGCTCCCAATGACGCGATTATCTGCTCTGCCATCTTATATTTGTGTATCTTGAGATCTTTTTGAATAGTTTAAAATATCCGCACAGTCACATAATCTATACTGTATAAATAGTGATGTTCCAAATTAATAGGCCACGCAAGAACTGTGATAAGAAAAACATTACTTACTAGAAAGGACCTTTAAGTTTGAGCCTAATTAAAAATACAATCGTGTTTTTAATCAATACAGTGATATTAATACACTAGATCAGGCCTCGAGGGCCGGTGTCCTGCAGCTTTTAGATGTGTCCCTGATCCAACATACCTGAATCAAATGGCTGAATTACCTCCTCAGTATTTAGTCAAGTTCTCCTGCTAATGACATCTATATTTGACTCAGGTGTGTTGAAGCAGAGACACATCTAAAAGTTGCAGGACACCGGCCCTCGAGGCCTGTATCTGAGGATCCCTGCACTAAATTATTATGACAATATTGGAAGGAAATCGCACGTTTATTCTGAAAGATACATGCCCAAACCGGAAACAGATTTCTCTGCTTTAGTTACCTTTACGATCAGTGGCAGCCAATGCTTGCGTTCAAGTACTCCTCGTAAATTCACCTTCCCTAAATAGAAGTCAGTAATTTATAAACATTATTTCAGATAGTTAAACTACGACCTTCCTCAGAGTTTTGCTTGCTATACTACTCGAGTAGCCTGACTTCATTGTTATGGTCTTAAGCATGCACTTA
Source organism: Archocentrus centrarchus (assembly GCF_007364275.1). Classification (NCBI taxonomy): domain Eukaryota; kingdom Metazoa; phylum Chordata; class Actinopteri; order Cichliformes; family Cichlidae; genus Archocentrus; species Archocentrus centrarchus. Next base: position 6,626,694 of record NC_044357.1, on the reverse strand, counting down.
TTTAATAATTCGCTGGACTTCCCCAAACGTAACTCATTTATATCGCTTTACCGCTATTTCTAATTACCAAGCATATACACCGCCACAAAGTTTCTAGAAGCGATTAGCTTCTGTTTTGTTTTTTGTTTTTGTTTTTTTGTTTGTTTGTTTGCCAGGATAGAATGACGAAGTTTTTGCCCCGCCTACCCTTCATCCGATTGGTCAAGAAAAAGGTAAACGTCTTCACACCTCACTCGACTGGCTGGTGTCCTTGTCTGTATTCTCGCGTTTACTACGTAGGGCGACTTTCACTGACTGTGACACGGGAATGTCCTTCCTTGACGCCTCGGATGATCACGGTATGTACCTATGTAGGGATTATGTTATTAGTTGAGCCTCTGGCGAAGGTGTACACAAAGCCGCCTTGAAGCCTGTGAGGTGTCAGCTCAGGGCTCTGAGGCCAGGCTGACCTGGTGATGCTATGATGTGGAATGACAGATGAGGCTAGCCGAATAAGCTAGCTAACGTTAGCGTGTACACCTCTGTAAAGGCTGTTTCATCCTCGCTAGTGCTGATTTTTGGCTGTCTTTGGCACGAGCTTTAAAGTCAGACCCAAACCCTGCCTTGGAATTTATGAGCAAGTTTTAAAAAATTTGTGTCAGAGGCAATTACTGGTTTTAGCTTCCTGGCCGGGCTAACTGCTAGCTTTTGCTTCATCTTATAGTTATATATTTTTTCCCCCAAATAGCAGTCTTGTTATCAGTAACTTCAGCCTGCCTGGACTGTGGTTGTGCTCTCTGTAAACCAGTTTGCTTCAAAGACAGAGAAAGTCACCCAGTTTCTCAGGTTGAAGCTGCAGCTACTGAATGTCTGGTACAGTAGGTTGCAGGGCGTGCTTGTGCCCTATTTGCATACCAGACACTCTAGAATGGGTAAGTAGGTGCTGGCAGAGTGTCAAGCTGCTCTGCTCCCAGCTTGTTTCCCCAGGTAAAACCATAAACCGGTACAAGATAAATCTGTGTCTGGAGGGTGGTTCGCTGATAAATGTGTTTACTCATACCTGCAGTTATAATGGCTGTGCAGTTAAAAGCACATACACTCAAGTACTTTCAAAACTTGTGTCCAATCTGTTGTAGAATAACCAGACTACAGTCAGTCACTGGATGGGAGAGATTGTATGCCCATGGTTAATTACGGATGGTTCATCATCAAGTCCTGAGCTGGCTGATCTCAGACCAGAGGGGAAACCCCATTTTGGCTGAATGTGAGGGAGCTGTGGCCTGAAGGCATTTTGATTACTGAGATGTCAATGAAACGAGGAGAAGGGATGTCCATCGCCCAGGCTTTGGCCATGACTGTAGCGGAGATACCTGTCTTTCTCTATTCCACATTTGGGCAGGTAAACCCCTTTGTACATATGCACACACAGAGTGTAGTTAAATATGAATCATTTTCTTGTGCAGACTAATATTGGTGTGTCTTTCAGCTAATGTTTCATATTTGGCTGTATCTTCACTGCTTTTCCTGCTTTCAGTCCATATTTTCCCAGCTAAGGCTTACACCAAGCTTGAAGAAGGTACTGTTTGCCACAGCGCTGGGCAGTGTAGCTCTAGCTCTCACTGCTCATCAGTTAAAAAGGCGAGGAAGGAAGAGGAAGCAGGGAACACAAGAGAAGGATGGGCAGAAGACAGTGGGAATACCAGAGTCACTCATGAAGACAGGACGACCTTCATCATTAAAGAGAGGTGTGAATGACAGAATGTTTTGAGTTTGGGTGGTATGTAGTTTCTTTCATCAGTGTGCGCCTAGAAACATTCAATGAGGAAATGCTGTTCTTTTGGGACAGGCCCGTTTACTGGCCGACAGGTGATGAGTCCCAGTACTCGAAGCAATGACACCATGAGTGGAATTTCTTCCCTGGCTCCAAGTAAACATTCAAGTTCATCACACAGCCTGGCGTCCGTAAGTTTCATACCTGTAGTGTTTGTTTGTTTTGGTTTGGTTTTTTGTCTTGTTTCCACCATCTTTGTGTGTGTATGTGTTTGTGCGCACCTTTCTGGCATAGATGCGAGTCCCAAGCTCTCCAAATCAGTCTGCCAATCCATCCACCCCCTGGGATGCAGAGCCTGTGGTGGAAGAGTCAGGGGCAGTAGAGGACGCTAATGCAGAGAATCTCTACTTAATGGGTAAATATTCACTAAAACGCTTCATGTTTTTTTTTTAAATAAAAAATAGCGTAAAGCCACCTTTAGTCTCTGGAGCTTTTAAAGCTTCTGTCACTATTTTATGCTGACATTAAGACACAAACTATCTATAATTACAAAACAGCAGAGCATTTCTCTTTTAATAACCTGGGGAGCTTTATGTGACTAATCAAATGTTTCAATGAGCTGGACCCGACATTGAACAGATTTTAGTTTGTGTAAAGTCCAATTTGAACCCATGTGTGTAATGAACTGTTGTGTGCTACATGTAAGACAGGGAATACCTGAAGACAATGTTGTGATCTAATTTCTCTTTCTGCTAGGCATGGAGCTGTTTGAGGAGGCTCTGCGAAAGTGGGAACGGGCCCTGAATATTCGCCATCAACCCCACTCAACATCCAGCAACAACAGCCTCTCTCTGCAGGGAGCAACATGTGGAGACTTTGCCATGGTAATCATCATACTGTTATTACCAGTTTGTGGTGGAATATCTTCTAAATCAAGTACAGTACTGTCTTCTGGTGTTTTCCAATGCATAGCCCAGGGGCCTATTCCAGGAAGCACGCTACGCTGTGGTTCTGAGTTTGTTAACCGTAAGATGAGGGAGACTCCGGGTTTTCTAATCCTTTAACTCCAGGCGATTGCCGCTGAAGTGCTGGTTTCCTGCCCTTACTAGCCACGAACAGCTGGTTAAGATGTAGCGTATCAACGCCAAGTCAGCTGATCAAAGGAACTTTGATTAGCTGGCTGTTTACCGTAACTCTGGGACCATTTGTCCTTTCGGAAAAATTCAAATGGTTCCTGAAAGCTCAGAAATTACACTACACAGCCGTATAGGGGTATTACAGTATTTTTTGCTGGGAGTCCACGAACGGCGGCACTTTTGGAGTACGCTGTGTCGCATTCGACACGTTCGGAGGCATATGGTTAACTTAAACTGAGACTCAGTTACTGGGGTAAGAGTTTCTTCTCTGTATAAAGCTTTAGACTCATAGCATCAATGAGCAGTCATTGGTCACACTGATGGAAAAATGGCTGTCGTGGTTGGGGTCTTGGAGATTATATTTGAGTGAAGATGAAGCTGAAATGACTTTAAGTGACTGGAGTCATTGCATTGGAATCCACTTGCACGGTGGGACAGCTCCATAATGTATAAGGATCATGGATTCAGATGAGCTCAGGCCCAGTCACTTCTCAGCTCACCCTGTCCAGATCAGTTTTGAATCATTCATAGTGGCTTATTTTGTCCTGACATGATCACTATACTTTATTCAAAATGGCTCAACTTTCCAAAATGATACTGAAATGTCTCAAATCTAGCCAACCAACACGGAGGCAGCTCTATAAAAGCTTAGACTGTTCTTATTGCTTTTGCCTTTCCTGATAAAACTTCAAATTCCTTAAAAGACTTGGAAAGCTGCCCTGTATTTTTTTTTTTTTTTTTTTTTTGAGTCAAATGTGAAACGGTTACTGTTTCTGAACTCTGACTATTAACAGTAACCCAGTGAAACATCTCTCCTATGTCTGCAAGACAGCCGTCATCTATCAGTGAAGGCTGAGATTAGATCATATTATAAATGGTTACACTGGGGAACATTAAAGCAGAGTTTTTCTGTAAATCTTATAAAGCATTTTTTATCCAGTACTGGCAGACATAATGAAATCCTCTACATGAGGTTGTTACATCCTATCAATACATTAAGTAATTACTGAATGATTATTAAAAAAAATTAAATGGTCATAAACTGTTGCAAAAACTGTTTTTTTTTTTTATTAAATAAAAAGAACTTGCTACAGGGTAGATCTGCCTGGAGTCTATTGCTAGCTGAATCAAATCACAGATCCTCAGTTAACTGTATCTGATCTGTTTCTGCATATTTTTATCTTCTGTTTCTGTCACCTACACTTTGTCCCTGTCTGGTTACAGCTGGTGATTTTTAAAATCACATGTAAAATTAGGATTTCAGCTTCATCTAATGAAAATTGAAGTATATTTTATATCAAACTTTTACACTGTCCATGATGAAGACAGAGTGGCTCAAGCTAATTTAAATCTTTCTCCCACCTTGTTTTTAAGATAAACATCATGGTCCACACTGACATTCACATTCTTCAGTCCACTGGATTAAAATGGAGACTCTGCTCTTTGTTTACCTGTTGTCATGGAGCACCATTGATGATGACTTTCTTCTTTCTCACTTGACTCGGCGTAAACACGTTCAGAGTTGATTGAAATTAATCTAATCAGCGTTTCTGGAACTGGCAACTCTGAGTTGCCCATCTAAGTTAATCAACTCAGTGTTGATGGTTAGACTTTGAATCTGTTGATCCTGCTTTCTAGACTAGGGCCCAGTACTAGTTAAGTTTAACTAAAATAAGTTGAGCTAATCCTCAGGTTATTTATTATATAATATGAAGTCACTTTTGATCTGTGGATTCTTTTTTCTTTCATAGGGTGAAGCTCGTAATAAAGTGTTTGCTGAGAAGTTAGAGACATTACTGCACAGAGCGTATCACCTACAGGAGGATTTTGGGAGCAGTATCCCAGCAGACAACGTGCTGGCAGACTTTGGTAATATTTCCGTGTTACCCTATCAGACAATAGAAATATCATTAATCAGAGATCATACATTTAGATTCTAGGATCTTGGACTTTGTCAGTATTCACAGCTATACGTGTGTGCTTCATGTCTGGCCCTGGGAGTTAGTTTGTGTTGTTTCTTTGGCAGAAAGTGAAGGAACTCTAATCTTGCCTCAAGTGGAGAGTTTCCACAGACTGCAGGAGGACGATGCCACTACTGTTACTTCTGATGAGTCCTTCTTCTCGGCTGCAGAGGTGAGCTCCCTTTCTCTTCTCGCCAATGACTGGCAGAAAACACAGTATACTCCTGACCCTTGAAAAACCCGTCTCTCACTCATTTACATGAACTGTGTACTGCGGTATGTGTGTGTTTATGTGCAGCTGTTAGATGCCATGTCTCTAGGGGAGGTCTATCAGCCTCTTAAGCCAGCAGCCCTATATGAAGAAGCCTTGTCTCTGGTCCATGACGATAAAGTGGCCTATAGGACCCTGAGGTAACTGAAGCATAAAATCTTTATATACTTAAAGCTGCACTGAGAAATGCTTATTGTTTATTAAATTACTATAGATAATGCCAAATGAGTCACCCTCACGTGTCTGTGGTCCCCCTCAGCACTGGAAGCAGCTGCTTTTAACTAAAAGTTCTGATAAACTCAGTTTAGTTGTCCAACACCAAAAAGCATTTAGCAGCTAAACAGCCAGATGTTTTCTTCAGAAGTTTGACAGATGGCCAAAAAAATAACTCCAAATGAATGCTTATGTTGCTTTTTGGATGTGTAAATGTACATTTCAGTATTTTAAAGTCATAGTGAGGTTTGTATGTATTAATAAAAAATAATCTTATACTCTAATGTGCATCTGCCAAGAGAAGTATGAGTCTGACTTGGATACATTTTCTCGCTTTAACAGGACTGAATTACTTGAATGTTATAGTGACCAAGACTTCCTTGCCAAGCTTCACTGTGTGAGACAAGCATTCCAGGTTAGTTTCAGCAAACCCACAGATCATTGTCTTTGTTTGGATCATTGTGGTAACCTCTTTTGCCTATTTGAAGCCTTGAAATCGCAGTTGTTTACAGTGATAAATATATATATATATATATCTTCCCCTCCTAATGGGGGAACTGCTATGTTCTGAGAGGCACTATAAGTTAACCGGCTGTTGTTGCTAGCTGAAGGTGGCAAAGACATTCAGACTTGTATAAACAGCAGAGGACAGCATGCTGTCCACACTTATGGCCTTTGTATTCCTCATAACTAAACCTTGAGCTGAGTTCTCCTCTAGCAGGAAAGCTTGTAAGGAGTGAACAATACATTATTGAAGCTGGTAAATACTGCCTTACACTGATAACTGATGAATAGAAAAAGATTTCAGTTTAATTTTTATTGTATGCCCATCGAAAGGCTGGGCACATATGTGATTATGTGGGCTGGGTCCATTGAAGTGCCTTCTTAATAACTCGAGAACCGTTTGGCCTACACTCGCCAAACTTCATTGGTAGATGGCTTATGACCAAAGCAAGGTTGGGCTCATAAACGGGGTCACTGGGGTTGAAGGTCAAGGTTCATGTCCACTTCATATCTAAGAAATGGTTTACAGGATTTTGATGAAACCGTATCTGATTATTCTCCATATCAAGACATTATGCAGAGATTAATTTTGGCCCATCACTAAAGTAACCCAACAATTCGTGGGTTAGTTGTTTACGCTCTGTCCAGCGCCGCATTGATCAGCTGGTTTTTGTGATGTTCCAAACACGTGTTGCTAACCACTATCAAGGGGGTGTTTCTACCATCCCTTCCCTTTTTTTACATTATTTATTTATCAGTCCACATAAATGCCAATACCAATATATCAGCAAATGGCTAGAATTGGTCGATAATATTGGCCAGCCAGTATATTGGTTGGTACTCTACTAAAAATATCTAAGCCTTTCTAAATTAATTCATATGTGGAAAACTGCACAGCTGAAGATGAAGGGAGCTGTTGAAAATGAGCAACTTTAATGTAATCTGCAGACCTAAAATAGTCACCATTTCAAATTATCAGTGTTGCTTTTTTTTTTTTCTTTCCAGATCCTGTTGTTAGATGAAACTCACCGTACATTTTTCATGGAGACTGGAAAGCAAATGATTGCGGGTTTAATGGTAAAAGCAAACAAGGTAAAACTGTCCTCATCTGGATCCTCAGTTATTAACTTGTCCTATTTTGACATATTTGAACAGCTCTCAGTAATATTTTCATTTATTTGCTTCAACTCAGAGCACCAAAGGTTTTCTAGAAAGCTATGAAGACATGCTGCTTTACACTCAGAGAGAGGAAACATGGCCTATCACTAAAATGGAGCTGGAGGGACGCGGGGTGAGTAGTCATTTCTTTGTTCCTTTGTTTTTTTTTTTTGTTTAGTAAAAATATTAAAAGGGACCTACTGCTTTATTTTTAATTTTATTTTTTTATTGTTGCAGTGGAGGATATTAACCAACACATGACAAAAATGTGTTTGGGCACACACACACAGGTGCATGTGCACCTCAGAGCTCTTTGAGTCAGAACTTTAATATTTGGCACACTGCTGTCACCAGCTGTTGATCAGTGGTATAGCATCAAACTGTCAGCGGGACATGTTCACACGTGCTCATACATCTGATACTGACAAAACCAGGAGCCTACTCCATATCACTGATGGTAGATTAAAGAAATACATAAAATGCGTACAACTGTTCAACAACACTGTACATATCCCAAGTCCCAAGATACAGTGGTGCCACAGCAGTTAAAAACATAATACTGCTGCTAATAAAATGATGCTTTAACTGTTCCATGTGGTCCTTGTTTCCTGATCTTTGCAGGTGGTTTGTATGAACTTCTTTGACATAGTGCTGGACTTCATCCTGATGGATGCATTCGAAGACCTGGAGAGCCCTCCTTCCTCTGTGGTGGCTGTGTTGAGGAATCGCTGGCTCTCTGACAGCTTTAAAGAAACAGTTAATGTTGCACACACGCATGAGCACACACGCACATACTCTGCATGCCACCAGTGAACTTGTCACAGTATCTATATCTATGAAATATTTATTTTTCTCTCTTTTTTCTGGTAGGCTTTGGCAACAGCTTGCTGGTCTGTCCTAAAAGCCAAAAGGCGCCTTCTTATGGTGAGTTTAAGCTAGTTTTAGGAGTCAGTACTTTTTAATTGCTTAATTTTTAAAGTTCTAATAATTTTTTTGTTTATTCTGATAGCTTGTTTTTGTCCTCTCTGCAGGTTCCTGATGGGTTTATCTCCCACTTCTATGCCATATCTGAACATGTGAGCCCAGTTTTAGCTTTTGGATTTTTAGGACCCAGGCAGCACCTAAGTGAAGTGTGCACAATTTTTAAGGTGAGAACATACAGAGCACATGGTTCAAAAAAATTCCAGTGCAGACGGCACCATCCTCTGTGCAAGGAAACCATTAGCTTAACCCTTTCATGCATGGAGGTCACTACAGTGTACAGCTGTTTAAAAGTGTTTTTTCTCTATATATGCCTGCAATTTTGGGCACTGCTGCATATAGTCCACTCTAGTGGAGGCTATTGCATCATTTCATACAAAAAATCCCATTGGTAGGTCCTTGCAATAGGAAAAAGTAGTCAGTAAAACCAAGATGGCCGACAGACAGGGAGAAAGACCAACCACCTCAGCTATTTCGGTTTCTACTTTCTATAAAAAGATACCATTGCAGGTTTAAAAAAAAAAAAAAAAAAAAAAAAATATATATATATATATATATATATATATATATATATATATATATATATATATATATATATATATATATATATATATATATATATAATATCATCAAGTACCATCTAAGGTGACATATTATGTAAAGATTTTCCAAGTTTTGATTTTATATTTGGAGGAAATACAGATTAATCATCTGTCCACTCAATTGTACATCATGCATCACAAGCTATGTTTCAACTTAAATGCAATGTAAATTACTGCCAATGTTGTTCTTGAAAATAATTCATATCCTGTAATGCTTTTGGCTGTAAATCAACTGCTTTATGTTTTTAGAATGTAATTTGAGGTTTTTTTTGACATCCATATTTTTTGTAGGGCTCAAAAAGACAGACATACAGGGTAATAGAGGAGTTTCCAGACTCAAATGAGGAAGAGTGTGCTTCTGGTAGCAGTGATGAGGAATGGCTGCCAGTACAGACAGGTGCAAGCAGAGAAGTAGAATCAAGCAGTGACAGTGAAGGTGAGGAGGCTGGAAATGTTGCTGAGGGAGTTGAGGATGAGGAAGGAGATGAGGCTGATGAACCTGAGTGACCACCACCTCCCAGAGCTCAGGGGAAAAAAAGCAAGGGAAAAGAGTGTCAGAAATGTTTGGAAAGCTAAGTATAACCAGTTAGAGGGAGACCTGCCTCCTTTCTTAGGAGAGAGCAAGATGAATGTTGAGGGAACAGATCCAAAAGCTACAATTAAAGCCAGTTATGATTTACCTTTCAAATGACAATTCACTACCATATGAGCAGCATCCACAGTTTTTCAGTCTGGCCCACCCTCACTCATCACACCTGATTTCAGAATACCAAGATGATCATTGTAAAGAAACTTTGCTTAAGACTTCAGACTCGGGGGTTTCTAACTAATGGATAATGACACAGTGGTTAAGGCCATCATTTATATACAGTCTATATGTCAGACCTAATTTCATTATTTTCAGACTTAAGAGCAGCTCCTCCTGAGCCACAGACATCATTATGTACAAGAGCTTTTACAGTCTAACTAGCCATATTAGTAACCATGACAGGTGAATTTCTATTCATGTGTCTCATTCCTAACCACTGAGTTGGCTTCATGCAGTACGGTAGCTCGGTGGTTAGCACTGTTGCTTCTGGGTTCAAACTAATATGGAACCCTTCTTTGTGCAGTTTGCTCTTTCTTATCATGTTTCTGCAGGATTTCTCCAGGTTAATATTACCGTGTTACTTAGAATTTTCTTTCATTTTTCTTTCCCCATCTCCTTTCACCTGCAGCAACAAATCGTGCAGTACCTTAAGGACATGTTTGATCATGACAAGGTCCGCTTCACCTCTGCGCAGTGTTTGGCTGACGACATCCTGAACCTTTCCCACCGCCGGAGTGAGATTTTACTTGGGTATCTGGGAATCGATAGCCTTCTCGAGCTCAATGGTGCCCTGCCCAGAGACACAGAGGGCTCTTCGGGGATCAACTAAGACAAGTAGGGTCACGAAGAGCTTCACCGGGCTTGTACCAGCCAACAGTAAAGGGGCTGATGAGTGGGGAACAGCAAAAAGTCACAGCTCAATTGTAAATGTGTACTTGTATTAAGACTGGAATGATTCATGCTCCTGTGATACACTGAGAACCAGCATTATTCATTTATTCATCTGTGTAAGGGGTTAAACACGACTACTTCAATAGGACATCCTTTCACCAGGTCTGTAATATCATTGGTCCTTGTGCTAACAAGGGAAACTGACAATCCCACCTCTCATGTTGCTGCTGTCTAATGTATCTAGAACACAGACTGCAGGCGTGTAATCACAGACGTGTGAGGACTTGTCCCTGCCTTGTTGGGTGATTTCTTGAGAACAGATCTGACAGAAGCATTAGCAGCACATGAAGACTGGGCCTGCCACACTTTAAATCCACATGGATTGAGTGTTTTCAGAGAACTCTTCATCACCTCTGGAATTAGGTGGAATCATGTGTGGGAGTCAATACTGGTGTGTGTTTCTATGTTTTATATTAAACTAAGGAAGATTATGCATTTGAAACAGTGATAATTCCTGACAGTTCTTGAGCACTTTGGCCAACTGAATACATGTGCTCCTATGAGATGCAAGATGGGATGGGTTTGTCTTGGCACTTGTCCTGAAATCCTCTTTAATCTCTATTTATATTTTTCTCCACCTTGAGTTAATTGAGCATAAAATATGATAAGGCCAAGAGGGTGTGTCGAACGCAAAAAGGCATTTGATCTTGTGCAGGGTACTGGCATGTTACTCATGAATACGTTCTACAGTAGTTTGACACCAGATGTAAAGTGTTCACAGTTGCTGTAAACACAAGTGCTTGATTAAGCATGTGGTAAGGGTTTATGAAGTTTTAATTTCTATAAATCACAACACAAATATTCAGATTTAAAAAAAGCAAAACAGCACGTCCACCATAAATAAAAGAATACCAGATGTGAAATATCTGTCTGGCTATGATTACATAAAACATAACAGAGTGTAGAAGATGCTGAAGAAGATAAATCTCTTAAACAGGTGCTCTCAGGTAGTATTTCCTAATTCTAAAGTCAGTATTTGACACATTCTTGCAATTGAATTGCTTGCAAATATTTGGGTCTAAATTGTACAACCTTAATCAAAAGCATTAATCACAGCTTGTATGAAGAATAATCCCTGAACAAAGCAGATATTACTCACTTGTCATAGCAGGTGAAGTACGCGCCACTAATAATACCAATAGCGCTGTTTTGTTCAGTGAGCCGTGACACTGTATTGTTCACACAACATAAGCAGTAGAGCTTTTCTGTGGCAGCTTTGACTCATTAGCATCAAAGATGGGTTTAAAGTAGGTGAGCCAGAGTCACAGCCCAGGTACTGTGCATGCTTACTATTACTTGTTGACTCATTTATGTTAGTGTTTACACCTTTAAATGAAAAAGGGCCCTGGGTTTAGGTGTGTTTTTAAAAAAAGAAAAGTGGATGCTGGTGGAGATTTAGTTTAAAAATATATATATTGACACAACCTCTAAATGAAACAGCATCTAGTACTCTTAGGATATTTCTAATGTTATAAATATCTGTAAGTAAGAACCGGGCGTCGTACAGCTGGACTGTCATCCATATAAGTGCACTGCTTTGCTTTCCCAGTACTGTGACCTTGTTACTGAATGGCATTTATTCCACAATACTCGATTGCACCACTACTGCAGAGGCACGTTTGTGATATACAGATTGAAACAAAATTATTGTCATGAAGTCTAATGAAGAGATTATTTGTTAACAGAGAAGCACAGTTGTCTATGTGTGGAGAGAAATTTCAGATCACTTTACAGCATTTTAATGTCAGTAGTTTATCATCTGAATCAGCAGCTCTTTGGCGTTCTTATCCATACAAGTGTGTGTTTGGTGGCATTGATAATCCAAATTCAAATCTCTTAAATTAAGAGCTTTGATTGGATTTTTTTTTTTCCCCTCACCTCCTTAATCTGTACTGTCTGTTAAGAGTCAGTATTTGGGGGGTTGGTTGGTGGTTTTGTCTAACATGAACCAAAACTGTGAATAGAGCTTTTACAGAAAATAATTTGGTTCCTTCTTGTGACAATGAGCATTTTGCACTTTAGAAGAAAAAAAAATACAAGAATGTCCAATAACCCTGTTTTAATAGCTGTTAATGTATTTGTTGCATCAAAGAACTGACATATTATTGATAATATAGAGCATAAATGCTGTACAGTAGAGAAATTATCTTTCCCAGATCTCTATAAATATGAAAATTGTTTATTCTGCTTACTAGGTTTTGTTTTGGTCTGAAAACATTTTTTTTCCTCCTTTCTTGGTCATTTTATATCAATGTGTGTCATGCAGATAAAATGCTGTTATGGGAAAGTGCTTCTGTTTAGTCTTGTGTCCACTTACTGGTCACATCAGTGTAACATGCTACATGTAGACCCAGGCTTAGCTCTAGCTGTAAGTGTTAAAGGTCCCAGATTAGAAATATTTAGAAAGTTATCGTTTAAAAAATAAAATTCAGTCATGGAGTCTTCTTCTTAACATGTACTCGATGCAAGAGTTTTACAAGAGTTTCAGATGGCCAAAATGAAGAGAGAGATTTTTGTTTTGAAAGTCACTGCTGTACTTCAAGTGTCCTACTCATGCCTTTTGTCTTTTCTATTGTTAAATGACGTCAGAAACTGGTTTGATTTTAATTCTCCGTATTAAATGTTATTTTTTGTTAAATGATACTGAGTTTTTGTATTTTTTTTGCTTTCGTTTCACAAGACTCAAACATTCTAATAGGCATTTTTTTTAAGAGAACAGCATAGGACTACACTCTTCTGGAAAGAGATCTTGGATGTTGGAATCTGCTGGAGCCACTCTCCCAGTTTGGGGGTCACTGCCCCGAGTGTTACGATTACCACGGGGACCACTGTTACCTTCACCTTCCACATCCTCTCTAACACTTCTCTCTGCTCTTTTTGAGCTTCTCGTGTTCCTTGTTCTTGATGTTGCCATTACTTGGTATTGCTACGTCTATCACTATGGCTTTCTTCCTCTGCTTGTCCACCACTTCTGTCCAGTGGGTTAGCCATCACCTGTTTGTCTCTCTGTATCTGTCATCCTCAATGACCCTTGGGGGCATATCCCATTTTGACCTTGGGACTTCCAGGTGATACTTGGCACAGATGTTTATGTAAACTACACCGGCCACTTGGTTATAGTGTTGCACGTATGCCTTGCCTGCTAGCATCTTGCACCCTGCTGGACTGTCTCAGGGGTATCTCTCCACAGTCTGCACCTGGAGTCTTGCCTGGTTTGGTAGACCCCAGCCTCGTTCGATCTTGTGCTTAGGGCTTGGTCCTTAGTAGTTTCCAGGATAGTGGTTCAGACATTCACTAGTCCTCGGCTGCCTTCCGCTTAGCGTACTACTGGATTTGGAGTGAAACCCTCCATGCATGGTAAGGAGCTTTCTTGTCTTGATGTTTCCCATAAACTTCTATAGAATCGATGGTCTTGTTGCAACCAATAGCGATTGGCCCCTTGTGGTCATTAAATAGAATGCAAGTAAAGGTAAAGATGAATCAGCGTTGACATAATTTTTGGACCTAGAGGTTACATCCATGTTATACCGTCTATGTTGCTGACAAATGCTGTGTTCTCACAAACGTCCTTCTAGCTTTGAATGCTTTTTAGAAATGATGAACAGCAGGACTAGTAAGGTGTAGGGTAATCAACATTAATTACTAATGAAATTAATTCAGAATGCACTGATATATGCCCATATTTGGCCCTGCCATTAGCCTATCTGCAATTAACATGACATTTAACAATGGCAGTGGCATTGTCATCTGTGATCATCTAACTGAAATCAGGACGTGAGGCAGTGCAGTGCTGTGGCTCACCTCTGGTGGCGCTGTGTCACATACAACAAATGAAGCAGGCGGTTGGTGCATGCCCATTGCTGTCTCTCTTTATATTGCCAATATACATGTTTGATTACACATTTGCTACACATGCTGATGTTCCACAGTTTGTCTAATATAATGAATGAATGTGTGTGATATGTTTATTCTTTGTGATTGTTCATAAATGCACAGTGAAAATACACAGAGTGAGGCAGAAAGTAGCGTGCGGCATTGAGAGGGGGTAGTGCTGCCCCCATCTTCAAATAAAGGTAAGATAATAAATGTTTTTTTTTTTTATTTATTTAAAAGAGACCCCCCCCCCCCCCCCCCCCCCAAAAAAAAAAAAATGTTTGCCCTTATATTAAATATTTGGTTTTTCTTGCCATCATCATTGAACAGTATGGAGTTGATTAAAGCACAATTAATCATTAGTATAATTAAAATTGAAATCTAAGCTTCTATTTTGGGTTCATATATGTGAACATCCGCTTCCAAATGAGTCAGATGCCTCACCTGTCACAAACTTCACCGCATGTCACTGACACAGAGGTCATGGGTACAGGAACTTACTGTTACCTGTCCAGTCTCTTGGAGCCACATTGATATTGTTCAGGCTCCTGTTGGAATGAAACAGAGATCTTTGTTAGTTAAGTCTTGAATTGATTTTAATTTTCTCCTATTTTATCCCCCCTTTTGAGACATAAACTTTGTTTATGTCTCAATAATTTTATCTAAAGGGCATACTGATTTTTTGTATTATTAACTTTTGGATTTTTTCCTTTAATGCTTGATTTAATATCAATTTGTTCAGACATTCAAAATGATCTCCACTCTTCTCTTATAATCTTAGTTTTAAACAAATCTACCAAATAAACAAATGTAAATGTACAAAAGTGTAAATCAGGTACCTTTATTTTATCATATGTTTTCATAAACAGGTTTTTAGTTCTCTACGTTTTGCTTTGTAGCAGAGCGGCAGCTCAAGATTTGGCATTTTGTCTTGTGTCTTCAGTTCAGCTGTGTTTCACAAAATATTCACACTCACTGGTTTTTTTTCCCTCTAACTTTTCTTTTTAAAGGTTTCACTAAAGAGTTTCTCATAGAAACTTTTTCTTGAAATTTAACAACAATATTCAAGCAATGACCTCTAATAACTATATTTACATAAAATACCACAATTTGGGATTTTCAAGGAATTAGCCTTTTATATTGGCTTTGTTTTATGAAAATCAATTAAAAACAACTCCTGACTGTCCCTTTTTTTTCAGTTTAATGTCCTTCAATGGTAGGCAATACTCACTTTGTATCAGGAGTAAACCTTAATCCTGAGTGCTCTTGACCCTCACTCACTAACTCTACCATCCATACCAAAAATAAACAAACAAAACAAAACAAAGCAAAGAAACAACACCTTATAGTACTCAAAACTCACTTGTCTCTCACTGACACGAACACTGTGTCCCTCTGATACACACTCAACTCAGATACAGACGCACACACACATGCGCACAGTAACACTGTAAGTGACACACACACACATACCGCAATGCTCAGAGACACGTGCACACACTCCAGGTGCTAAACTTTGCAACCATTTTTTTCCTTTTTCTCCTATTCTGTCTCTCTCTGAGCCACACACACACAGATACAGATACAAATGCGCACACAATAACTCTCATTCTCACACACCAACTCCAGTTGTTTTCTTTCTTTGCAAGGCACACACACACACACACACACACACGCACACACACAGATAGTAACAGACACGTTTCCTTTTCCTATGTGATCCAGCTTTAGAGTTTGTCCCAGATTCCTGTCCCCCCGTTTTTCAGATTCATAATTTAAAGAATTCATCTAAGCTTTTGCTTTACCTAAAAAATCAGTTTGGGACATCTCCCTTTTTTGTTGATATTTACTACAACCTTGATATTTGTCCTCTGGACTTTATACATTCTTAATTTTATTTTACCAGTTTCTTTGAGGATTTCATCCTCTTTTTTTCTTTTCTTTTCACAGCAGTATCAGCCCACTTGTTCCCACACACACATAAACATAAACACTTTCATAAACACTTCAGTTCTCATGCAAATGATTTTATATATTGAAGAATCAGAAATGATCACATGTACATGTGGGCAAATCTTGAGGGAGAGACAGGCATCTCAGCAGCTGCCTGCAGCTCTCTCCCCAGAAGAGCACTGCTCTAAACCATAACAGTTTATACTGCCATTATCTAAACTGTGAGTCGGCCTTGGTCAGTCGGTCTTATCCAAGCTGGTTTTTCATGACCCAGATTCCTCTCATCAGTGATAGAGCCATAAAACACATCTTCTTCCTGATGTTTTAATTAGTCATACAGAGCAATCTTGTCCAGATTAATAACAGAACATGGTGACATTGATGATGTTTTAATTGTATGTGGCCGAACCTCCAAGATAAGATGCACTGAGACTGAGAAGTTAGTCAGCACTTTCAGTTTGTTGCTCTATGTCTAATGTATTAGTTAATTGTTTATTATTTGGTTGATCCACTGTTTATTAATTAACTTGCTGGAGTTAACTTTTAAACATTTGTCCTTTTATTCATTAAGTAAAAAATAATCCCTAACAGGTTTAATGTTCAAACCAAGGGCGTAACTTTGGGTCCAACACTTGAGGGGCGGGGTGTTAAGCTATTTATTTATTAAATAATTTACTTTTCTAAAAGGATTCAGGAGATTTTGGGTTAACCATATTAGAAATACACTGTAATGCTTTTACTATGTATTTATTTAACTTTCTTTGTATTTACTCTGCACTTTCTGTAGAGAAAAAGGTTTTAACTTGATGTGTTTAAAATATAATAATTCTCATCCTGGACCGTTCTGGGACTCTCATCTTCAGGCCTGTTATCAGTACTGATAGTAGTTATTAATAACTAAATACATAAAATGTTATGTTTGTATTCACTTGAGTAAAACTATATACTTGTTTACTGTGCTGTGCTGTGTGTGCGCAAATAACCACTTTTATCTTCTTTTTCTTTTGACTCATTGTCAGCTTAGGAGGAGCAGGGAGTAGCAGGTCTAACGGAGCTAGCTAAAATACCTGAACAGGTATTCATAGTGTGTCTGATACACAGCGGCATAGTTATTAAATCTTTAGCTAACAACGCATATACATTTACCTCATTTTGATTTTTCTGGTTTTTACAAGGGAGTGTTGTCGACCAGCAATGAAAAATTGTTGGTTGTCTGCTTTTTGGCGCTCTTTTCATTTGGGTGATACCAAGTTTTTGTTGGGAGAGGGGGGGTTACATTACCAAATGATTAAACATGCTAGTATTTTACCCAAAATTGATAATGAATAAAGAAAATTAACATGTTATTCATGTAAGATGTTTTTTGTAAATCGAAATGATGTGACTTTATTGGGGGGTTATAGTGATTGGATCAGATTACCACCCCCCCACCCCGAAAATCATGTGCTTGCAGAGATACCTGTCTTTCTTTATTCCACATTTGGGCAGGTAAACCCATTTGTTAAATACTTATCATTTTCTTCTGCAGACCTTAGCTAATATTAGTGTCTTTTCACATTTGGCTGTATCTTCACCGCTTTTCCTGCTTTCAGTCCATATAAATCTGTGTCTGGAGGGTGGTTCAGTGATAAATGTGTTTACTCATACCTGCAATTATAATGGCCATGCAGTTAAAAGCACATACACTCAAGTACTTTCCAAAACTTGTGTCCAATCTGTTGTAGAATAACCAGACTACAGTCAGTCACTGGATGGGAGAGTGGTTAATTACGGATGGTTCATTATCAAGTCCTCAGCTGGCTGATCTCGGACCAGAGGGGAAACCCCATTTTGGCTGAATGTGAGGGAGCTGTGGCCTGAAGGCATTTTGATTACCGAGATGTCAATGAAACAAGGAGAAGGGATGTCCATCGCCCAGGCTTTGGCCATGACTGTAGCAGAGATACCTGTCTTTCTCTATTCCACATTTGGGCAGGTAAACCCCTTTGTACATATGCACACACAGAGTGCAGTTAAATACAAATCATTTTCTTGTGCAGACCTTAGCTAATATTGGTGTGTCTTTCAGCTAATGTTTCATATTTGGCTGTATCTTCACCGCTTTTCCTGCTTTTGGTCCATATTTTCCCAGCTCTCTACGGTTGCGAGTGCTGGCCTGCAACCGCACGACACGAGCAAGCGCTGCACGGAATGGAGATGAGGATGCTCCGCTGGAGCCTGGGCTTGACAGTGCACGACCACACGATGAACGAGGACGTCTGAAGACGGATTGGTGTGGCCCCGATCACAGACAAGATGCGAGAAGCACGCCTTCGATGGTACGGACACGTCGTCCGAAGTGATGACAGCTCGGTGGCCAAGACCGCGATGTCCCTCAGCCTGCGCGGGAAGAGGCCCCGAGGACGGCCAAAGAAGCGGTTCGACCGGGTCAAAGAAGACATGAAGCACATCTGCGTCACCCCCGAAGTCGCCCTAGATTGCGCCAAGTGGAGATGGGCGTGGAAATACGCAGACCCTGCAACTTAGCGGGAATAACGCGAGGAATAAGAAGTCCATATTTTCCTAGCTAAAGCTTACACCGAGCTTGAAGAAGGTGCTGTTTGCCACAGCGCTGGGCAGTGTAGCTCTAGCTCTCACTGCTCATCAGTTAAAAAGGCGAGGAAGGAAGAGGAAGCAGGAAACAGAATGCTGTTCTTTTGGGACCACCCGCTTCGAATGTTATTAGTCCATTAAATGAATGTTGACTGATAACATTCGGAGCCGGTGTTTGGGACAGGCCCGTTTACTGGCCGACAGGTGATGAGTCCCAGTACTCGAAGCAATGACACCATGAGTGGAATTTCTTCCCTGGCTCCAAGTAAACATTCAAGTTCATCACACAGCCTGGCGTCCGTAAGTTTCATACCTGTAGTGTTTGTTTGTTTTGGTTTGGGTTTTTGTCTTGTTTCCACCGTCTTTGTGTGTGTATGTGTTTGTGCGCACCTTTCTGGCATAGATGCGAGTCCCAAGCTCTCCAAATCAGTCTGCCAATCCATCCACCCCCTGGGATGCAGAGCCTGTGGTGGAAGAGTCAGGGGCAGTAGAGGACGCTAATGCAGAGAATCTCTACTTAATGGGTAAATATTCACTTAAACTCTTTCTGTATTTTTTTTTTTTTTGAGTCAAATGTGAAACGGTTACTGTTTTTTGAACTCTGACTATTAACAGTAACCCAGTGAAACATCTCTCCTATGTCTGCAAGACAGCCGTCATCTATCAGTGACGGCTGAGATTAGATCATATTATAAATGGTTACACTGGGGAACATTAAAGCATTGTTTTTCTGTAAATCTTATAAAGCATTTTTTATCCAGTACTGGCAGACATAATGAAATCCTCTACATGAGGTTGTTACATCCCATCAATACATTAAGTAATTACTGAATGATTATGGAAAAAAATTAAATGGTCATAAACTGTTGCAAAAACTGTTTTTTTTTTTTTATTAAATAAAAAGAACTTGCTACAGGGTAGATCTGCCTGGAGTCTATTGCTAGCTGAATCAAATCACAGATCCTCAGTTAACTGTATCTGATCTGTTTCTGCATATTTTTATCTTCTGTTTCTGTCACCTACACTTTGTCCCTGTCTGGTTACAGCTGGTGATTTTTAAAGAATCAGATTTTAAAATCACATGTAAAATTAGGATTTCAGCTTCATCTAATGAAAATTGAAGTATATTTTATATCAAACTTTTACACTGTCCATGATGAAGACAGAATGGCTCAAGCTAATTTAAATCTTTCTCCCACCTTGTTTTAAGATAAACATCATGGTCCACACTGACATTCACATTCTTCAGTCCACTGGATTAAAATGGAGACTCTGCTCTTTGTTTACCTGTTGTCATGGAGCACCATTGATGATGACTTTCTTCTTTCTCACTTGACTCGGCGTAAACATGTTCAGAGTTGATTGAAATTAATCTAATCAGCGTTTCTGGAACTGGCAACTCTGAGTTGCCCATCTAAGTTAATCAACTCAGAGTTGATGGTTAGACTTTGAATCTGTTGAGCCTGCTTTCTAGACTAGGGCCCAGTACTAGTTAAGTTTAACTAAAATAAGTTGAGCTAATCCTCAGGTTATTTATTATATAATATGAAGTCACTTTTGATTTGTGGATTCTTTTTTCTTTCATAGGGTGAAGCTCGTAATAAAGTGTTTGCTGAGAAGTTAGAGACATTACTGCACAGAGCGTATCACCTACAGGAGGATTTTGGGAGCAGTATCCCAGCAGACAACGTGCTGGCAGACTTTGGTAATATTTCCATGTTACCTATCAAGAGAAGTGAGGAGGACATAGCAAGAGAAGTGAGGAGGTTAAGAAAACAAAGGAAAATGATTGGAACATGGACAAGGAATGGGAACGTGTGGATCCGAGACCATCAATGAAGATAATAAAAAGAAATGACAGAAGGAAGACCCGGGAGGATGAAACCTGCACCTGAGAGGGGCCGGCGGTTTAAG
This sequence comes from Archocentrus centrarchus, assembly GCF_007364275.1. Classification (NCBI taxonomy): domain Eukaryota; kingdom Metazoa; phylum Chordata; class Actinopteri; order Cichliformes; family Cichlidae; genus Archocentrus; species Archocentrus centrarchus. The sequence continues at coordinate 6,606,246 of NC_044357.1, read as the reverse complement.
GACGACGGTTCACGGAAGGAACCAGGTTAGACGAATAGATTAAATGGATTAACATATTTCTTTATGGACAAATGTATGAATACATCTGATGAAACTAAAGATTTATGATCTAGAGAAGGATATTGATTATAATGTATTTATTCCTGTTTCAAGGGAATGTAAATATACAGAAGAAGAATTTAATAAGATTATAGGTCCTGTGATGGACAGAACACTTGTCTATCATTAATTTCAATAGTCGCAGTCTAAATTGTAACCTAGTAAAAATAATGGAATATTTAAATCAACCGAGTAAAAGTTTTAATGTAATCGCAGTGTCTGAGTCCTGGTTAAGGCAAAGTGATATAAATGAAGTTCAGATTGATGTTATCAATTATATTATGTAAATAGAATTGATAAAAGGGGAGGAGAAGTTGCATATATATATATATATGCAAATTCAAAATGGTTGATCATATGACAGCTGTTATTAATGTTATGCAAATGGTTACAGTAGAAATGACATAGGTAAAAATATTATTACTTGTGTTTATAGAAAACCGGGGTCTTGTGAAAAGAGGACAACAGATATCAGATGAATTTATGAACTCCATGTATTGTACAGGGTTGTTTCCTATGATAAGTAAACCAACTAGAATTACAGCCCATAGTGCAACCGTTATCGACAATGTTTTTGTCAATACCGTATTTTTCGGACTATACGTCGCTCCGGAGTATAGGTCGCACCAGCCAAAAAATGCATAATAAAGAAGAAAAAAACATATATAGGTCGCACTGGACTATAAGTCGCACTTTTTTTGGGGGGGGGGGTTGATAGAATCTGAGACCCAGAGCAGAAATTCCATCTTGAACGGCAATTTAAAATAATAATGGATTAAAGAACAGGACGAACACGGTTACGCCTACGTTATGCTAACGTAACACATTCAGCTACATGACGCACAACGAACACGTGTTCGGTATGTTAACGTAACATTAAGTTATTCAGATAACCATAGCATAAAGAACATACTAACAAGTATGTTCAAACCATCAATCCATTGAATTCTTCATCCTCGGTGTCACTTCTAAACAATTCCGTACACTCCGTAGACGAAGCGCCGCTTCCTCTTCTGTGTCGCGTTAGTCAGACTCGTCGTCAGCTGCAGTTCCAATTATTCCAGCCTTTCTGAATCCCAACAGGATGGTTTGGTTGTCACTGAAGCCCATGTTTTCTTGATCCATCCAATGACTTCCAGGAAAGTTGGGTGGCGCATTCTCCCAGTTGCCGTTAAGCTGTGCTCTCCATCCATCATCCAATGCGCCCACAGGTTACGCAAGACTGCCTTAAAGCTCCGGTTCACGGAGATGTCAAGTGGCTGGAGTATTTTGGTTCATGTGTTATAAATGTCACATATACGTCGCTCCGAAGTATAGGTCGCACCCCCAGCCAAACTATGAAAAAAAGTGCGACTTATACTCCGGAAAATACGGTACTAGGAACCGAGATGGAGTGTTATTAGGTGGAATTTTAATGACTGATGTGAGTGATCATCTCCCTGTATTTACAATTTATGAGAATCATTATAGTACAATAGTACAAGATCCAAAGGAAATATTGATAAGGAATAGATCGCCTGAGGCTTTATGCCTTGAGAGAAGATCTCAAGAAACAGAGATGGGATGAAGTCTATAAAGATGATGTGAATATTGCTTATGATTCGTTTTTGAATCTGTTAACTGGTTTATATAATACGAATTATAAAATAGTAGGTAATACTAAGAAAAATAATATTAATAAACCTTGGTTGACAAATGGGTTAAAAAATGCTTGTAAAAAAAAGAATTACTTATATAATACGTTTTTAAAGTTAAGAACGAAGGAATCAGAAGAGAGATATACAAAATACAAAAATAAATTGAGTGGATCATAAGAAGACAAAAAAAAGGAATACTATAGTACATTACTGGACAAGAATAAAGATAGTACAAAAGAAATATGGGGAATAATCAATAGAGTTGTAAAAAAAAGGAGAAAGTGCAACTTAAAATTCCTAATCATTTTGTTCAAGATAATAAAGATGCCTATGATCAAAATGATATAGTAAATGATTTCAATGCATTTTTTGTAAATATTGGTCCTAAATTGGCTCAACAAATACCTAAAGTCAAAAATGCTTATAATCATAACTGTCAAGTCTTCCATTTTGACTTGGAAATTCCCATATTTTACCCCTCTGTCTCGCTCTCAGCCCGTATTTTTATTTTCCCGTATTTTCAGTTTTCAATTTTTTTAAAAGAATTCCTGTGCCTCTCCAAACTGAATTGTCACTATCACTAGGTTAGTGCCGACAGCCGGAACAACCCCGTAAAAACAACGGGACCTCAGTTGGGCTCAGTGTTGCCAACTTAGCATTTTTTTTCCCCCCATAAAGCGACTAGCGACAGCGAAATCCTCCGCTGTCACCATGCTTTGTGTACATAAAGCCTTCTTACTGTGTCCCTTCGTACGCTTTGGCATCGCCGAGACCTCACTTTGTCTCCACCCTCCAACCCCCGAGTTTTCTTACACAAGTTGGTAAGGTGGCCCAGATAAAGGAGGAGGGTTGAATTAGCTAGCAGTCTCACCCCACAGTGTTTTTATTAAATTTGATATTCTAACATTAAACAATACGGGACAAAATTGATCTATGTAATGTGGGTCTGGGAAAAGCATTAAAGTTATTAAGTTATTTTATAAAGTTTATTTGTAGTTCTAAACATATTTATGGTGTTTTTTTTTCCCTTCACTTTTTGTCTCTCCAAAGATGTTTTTCCTCTCTCCTACAGCATCGATTGCAACTACAGTACATCCACATGAACAATTATGCAAATTAGGCGATGATGTCTTATAGAGACCTCTATTTTCAGCAGCGCAAAATTTCTCTTATTTTTAAATACAAAACTTGACAGGTATGGTTATAATATTGGAAAAGCAATTGTTGATAATGTCGATAGTATTTTCCTTGAGAGAGTGGAGATGAGTGAAATAATGCAAATTGTACAACAGTGTCCAAATAATACCTCTAATGATTATGTTGATATGAATATGGTATTTATTAAAAGTATCATAGATTTTAGTTGTCAAACCATTCACATATGTCCATTCAACATATGTGTGTGTGTGTGTATATATATATATTAGGGGTGGGACTTTAACGCGTTCATTTCGATTAATTAATTACGGGGAAAATAACGGATTAAAAATTTTAATGCATTTTAATCGCACTTTGCACCGTGGAACGTTTCTCAGTGCACGAATTCCAGGCGTACAGATTATATCAAAGCACGATGTCAAAAATTCAGGGGCCGCATCCTGCGAAGGACCCGTCCCACGTAGACCTCGCAGTATGGCAGGCCGTTTTAACATAAAATCCGTTTGTCTGACTATCCGTGATTACATTTCAGATATCTAAAACTGCATTTTGACTAGACAAAACTACATTTTGACTATCCAGAATGGTAATTTAAGATATCCGCAATTACATTCTGACTAGCAAGAATAATAATTCAAGATATCTTCAATTACATTTTGACAAGTCAAAATTCCTTTCAAGATATCTCAAATTACATCACCGGATTCGTCATTTGATGGGTCACACATCCGTAATTACAATTTAAGATATCTAAAACGTAATTATGACTAGTCGAAATTACCTTTTAGATATCTGAATTTAACGATTGCGTGAGCTGTACTGAGCTGTCCAAACAATTGCCTGTGTAGAATTTCAGGTGCCTGCAATGGCGCTGGCCGTTACAGACAAAATTGTAATAAAATGCAACAATATAGAAAAAGCTCCTCAGTATGGGATATGCGGAGAGCGCGAGAATCGTGTACTTAAAGACTGCTTCAGAAATCTGCGCAGAATCTCTGATTTTATGTCAGGCCGTTTTAACAAACTGCATAATAAACATTCCACCAAAATGCTCCGTAATTCAAGATATCTCAAATGTCATTCTGACTAGTCAGAATGTTAATTTAAGATATCTTAAATAGAAAAGCCTTCTAATTCAAGATATCTGTAATTCATTTTGAGATATCTTAAAAGGCATTTTGACTAGTCAAAATTACAGTTCTAGATATCTCTAATTTAGTTTTGCCTAGTCATTATTTGCTTTCAAGATATCTAGAATTTAATTTGCCCTAGTCAAAACTATTTATCGCCTATCTAAAAATACATTTAAGATATCTTTAAATATGGTGTCATTTAAGATATCTTTAATTAGAATTATGACTAGTCAGAATAAAAAACAAGATATCTTGAATTAACTTTATGACTAGTCATAATTTAATTGTAGATATCTGAAATGTGAGTTTCAGATAGTCAGTAATTCACTGAAGATATCTTGAATTGAAGCCGCCATACAAATGAATGGTAAATCTGACGTCATTTCGACTAGTCAGAATGTAATTAGAGATATCTCAAATAGGTATTTTGTCTAGTCAAAACATAATTAGAGATATCTGAATTTACTAATACGTCTAGTCATAAATCAATTTCAGATATCTGGAATGTAAGTGTGGTGAATCGGATTTTATGTTAAAACGGCCTGCCATACTCGCAGCCCACGAAGACTGCAAAGGCCGGAAGTGAGCGGCTTATGGCAGGCCGTTTTTTAACATAAAATCCGTTTGTCTGACTGTCCGTAATTACATTTCAGATATCTAAAACTGCATTTTGACTATCCAGAAGGGTAATTTAAGATATCCGCAATTACATTCTGACTAGTAAGAATAATAATTCAAGATATCTTCAATTACATTTTGACGAGTCAAAATTCCTTTCAAGATATCTCAAATTATGTCACCGGATTCGTCATTTGACGGGTCACACATCCGTAATTACAATTTAAGATATCTCAAACATAATTATGACTAGTCGAAATTACGTTTTAGATATCTGAATTTAACGATTGCGTGAAGGCCCCCTTGTGCTGTACTGAGCTGTCCAAACAATTGCCTGTGTAGAATTTCAGGTGGCTGCAATGGCGCTGGCCGTTATAGACAAAATTGTAATAAAATGCAACAATATAGAAAGAGCTCCTCAGCATGGGATATGCGGCGAGCGCAAGAATCGTGTACTTAAAGACTGCTTTAGAAATATGCACAGAATCTCTGATTTTATGTCAGGCCGTTTTAACAAACTGCCTTATTATGGCAGGCCGTTTTAACATAAAATCTGTTTGTCTGACTATCCGAAATTAAATTTCAGATATCTTAAACTGCATTTTGACTAGACAAAACTACATTTTGACTATCCAGAATGGTAATTTAAGATATCCGCAATTCCATTCTGACTAGTAAGAATAACAATTCAAGATATCTTCAATTACATTTTGGCAAGTCAAAATTCCTTTCAAGATATCTCAAATTACATCACCGGATTCGTCATTTGACGGGTCACACATCCGTAATGTGTCCAAACAATTGCCTGTGCAGAATTTCAGGTGCCTGCAATGGCGCTGGCCGTTATAGGCAAAATTGTAATAAAATGCAACAATATAGAAAGAGCTCCTCAGTATGGGATATGCAGAGAGCACGAGAGTCGTGTACTTGAAGACTGCTTCAGAAATCTGCACAGAATCTCTGATTTTATGTCAGGCCGTTTTAACAAACTGCCTTATAAACATTCCGCCAAAATGCTCCGTAATTCAAGATATCATAAATAACCATTCTGACTAGTCAGAATGTTTATTTAAGATATCTTAAATAGAAAAGCCGTATAATTCAAGATATCTGTAATTCATTTGGAGATATCTTAAAAGGCATTTTGACTAGTCAAAATTACAGTTCTAGATATCTCTAATTTAGTTTTGCCTAGTCATTATTTGCTTTCAAGATATCTAGAATTTAATTTGCCCTAGTCAAAACTATTTATCGCCTATCTAAAAATACATTAAAGATATCTTGAAATATGGTGTCATTTAAGATATCTTTAATTAGAATTATGACTAGTCAGAATAAAAAACAAGATATCTTGAATTAACTTTATGACTAGTCATAATTTAATTGTAGATATCTGAAATGTGAGTTTCAGATAGTCAGTAATTCACTGAAGATATCTTGAATTGAAGCCGCCATACAAATGAATGGTAAATCTGACGTCATTTCGACTAGTCAGAATGTAATTAGAGATATCTCAAATAGGTATTTTGTCTAGTCAAAATATAATTAGAGATATCTCAATTTACTAATACGTCTAATCATAAATCAATTTCAGATATCTGGAATGTAAGTGTGATGAATCAGGTTTTGTTAAAACGGCCTGCCATAGCAGCTAGCCTTCATATCAGCGTCACCTGCCCTTGCCTCTGCGTAGCTCATAGCAACCCTGAGTGCAAAGCAGCTGTGTAAAAACAGCTGGTTAAATGGAGAATGAACTTTTTCTCCTTTTTGTGGTTTAATTTTAAGTCTTTAATTCAAAATAAGCTGTTAAAACAAGCATAACACATTTCAACATCAAGGAATACAGCTGAGCGAATGATTAATTTCCAACTATATTAAGTGAGACATTAATGTTGACTAAAACCATCCAGTTATGATGCTCAACTTTAATTTCAGGAGTTTGCTTATCACAGGAGCACGTCCACCCTTCATTGGTCTGTGTAGTAGACTGGTGGGAAAATAAACAAAATTTTGAAGTTTAAGCTTATGTATATTGATTCATTCATCAACCAAACTTAAATTAATATTTCTCATGTCAAATATTGAAATGCGATCAAAATGCGATTCATTTCAATTAATTAATTACAAAGCTTGTAATTAATTTGATTAATTTTTTTAATCGAGTCCCACACCTAATATATATATATATATATATATATATATATATATATATATATATATATATATATATATATATATATATATATATATATATATATTGGTGTGTGTGTAAATGAGGGGCAGATATTATAAGGTTATACTTCTTTCTGCTCCTTTTCATTCATGATTTTTCTTTTGGTTATAAGAATTATTTATATGTTGATTGAATGAAATAAAAAAAGAAAAAAAAAAACCTATCAGACAATAGAAATATTATTAACCAAATAATACATTTAGATTCTATGTTCTTGGACTTTGTCAGTACTCACAGCTATACGTGTGTGCTTCATGTCTGGCCCTGGGAATTAGTTTGTATTGTTTCTTTGGCAGAAAGTGAAGGAACTCTAATCTTGCCTCAAGTGGAGAGTTTCCACAGACTGCAGGAGGACGATGCCACTACTGTCACTTCTGATGAGTCCTTCTTCTCGGCTGCAGAGGTGAGCTCCCTTTCTCTTCTCGCCAATGACTGGCAGAAAACACAGTATACTCCTGACCCTTGAAAAACCCGTCTCTCACTCATGTACATGAACTGTGTACTGCGGTATGTGTGTGTTTATGTGCAGCTGTTAGATGCCATGTCTCTAGGGGAGGTCTATCAGCCTCTTAAGCCAGCAGCCCTATATGAAGAAGCCTTGTCTCTGGTCCATGACGATAAAGTGGCCTATAGGACCCTGAGGTAAATGTTTATCAACCACCTGATCAGCAACATGAAGAAAAGAGAATTTTGTATCTGCTCCATCCACCCTGTTTGTTTCACACAGAGAAACATCTGCAGTACGGAAGGTAAAATATGCTGATGAATTGCTAAAATGAAAAATTATTTCTTATCCAATTAATTGATTAATTGACGGAGTAATCAATTGAATACTTGATTACTAAAATAACTGATAGTTGCAGCCCTACTTGTATTCAGAAAGCCATAGTCAAACATTAGTTTTCAGCACCAGTAGAGCTATGAGAGGCCTTCAAGAATAAAATAACTACAGTTCCCAGCAAGATGATGTCACTTCCTATTGTTGCATTAAAAACATGATAGTTTATGCTCACAACATGGTGGCTGATATTCAAATGTAGGAAATGCTTTTAGCAGCTGAGGAATCTGGATTATGTTTTTGTTGTGTATGTTTTTTATGTGATTTCTGCAAACACAGTGGAAGGAAACGGCACTCTGGACACATTAAATGCTTGATATATAAATGTAACTTTTCTGGATTAAATGCAAAAATTATCATTCTATCAATCTAATAAGGCCTGATTTAGAGTTCTGCATTGATCCTTTGTGCATAACTGAAAATCCTCTCTGAACCAAACCTGACATGCACCTCAAGAAATGTAACTACAGGTCCAAAAAAACTGATTACTGCTGTCCAGTTACATCTTAGGCCCCATGATTCAATTAACAAGTGGGAGCGGTACTAATTAGCATTAGTGTTAGCGCTGGGGTGAGAAATATTTCTTGCTAGAACCCTGAAGTTACCATGGCCACCACCAGTGGTAACGGCAGAGAAGTAAGTCAGTTGTTTCTCCGCCATTAGTACATTGAGCTAGTGATGGGCAGATCGATCCTAATATCGATAATATGGATGCCAACGTTGGTATTGGTATTGATCGATATCAGTGTAATGAGATCGATACGTTAGCTTCAGTTTCTGTCCTGTATGCAGAGCTGCGGTTTCATCAAAGATGCGAGCTGACTGTCTAAGTGTCGCTCCTGTCACCGCACAGAGCAGGCACACTTTGCTCCTCCCCTCCCCACAGTGTTTTGTTATACTGTCATGTGACATAACATATTTTATTTGGGAAAAAAAAGGATTTTGCTATGAAACATTTAAAGCAAATTTAAATTTGTAGAAAATTAGTGAATGAAGGGACATTTTTTATTAAATTTTTTTATAATACTTTATGAACGATCTACCTGGAAAAAAAGTTTGCATTTGTTCTTGAGTGATGATTTTGTACACTTAATTTATGAAAAAAAAAAAATTCCAGACATCAATGTATGGGGAAAATTGTTTTGTTAATGTTCTATTGTTTCAGAATAATAACTTTTATTTTGATAAAGTATTTTCTACTTACATATAAACTTTGCCCAATTCTATCCTGGGTTTTAACTAATTAATGATCCAAAGGAAAAAATCTCAAACCAGTTAAACTTCATGGAAATTCTTCATAATTATTAAAATGTATTGGTATCAGTATCGGTGATAATGGCCCTGTGTTTACTTGGAATAGGATCGATACCAAATCTTGAAGTATCGCACACAACTACATTGAGCAGCATACACGACGAGTGATTGACAGTGCTAAGACCCTCCTCCTGGCTCTGATTGGTTGTTTTTGACTGGGAGCGGTTACAGAGGTGGAGGAGCTCCATATTTTTTTGCAGATTATCGGTCTCATACTGTCGTGACATGGTGACAGTTTTAACAAATGTGTAAAAACCAGATTTTTTATAAAAGTTACATCCTGCAGCTTTAATCTGTATAAGATTAAAGGCTTTAGTTCTTACTGTCGATGAGTGTTTGCCATTTTTTCAGTTTTACACATTTAGCTATGTGTTTTTGAAAAAGCACCCATTTTTACAAAAGTTGTTGGTTTAAAAACAACACAACTTTATGCATTGTTTCTGAAAGGCAGAGAAAAGTTAGGACTATTGTGATGAACTATGAATAATTGTTTTACATTCTGTGATAAATGATGGAAGTCACCCAGGCGTATTAAATAAAGATGGTCATATTTATTTGAGCTGTGAGTGTTTAATATCAGGATGATTTTATGGGAATGTGGATCTTTCAGATCAATTTGAGAAGTGATTTTGATCATGTTTCACATTTTATTGGGTCATGTAGCGTCCGGCACTGGTCTTGGTCTTGTCTCGGTCTCGCCCTCCCTCGATCTTGGTCTCGACTGGTCTTGGGCCCTAAAAGTCTTGGTCTTGTCCCGGTCTCGATACACTCTGGTCTTGGTCTTGTCTCGGGTTAGGTGGTCTTGACTACAACACTATTAAGTTCACAGAAAACTCCCATTATTTCAAGGCTTTAGTAACATTATCAGATCCCTGTGTTGTTGCAATTAATGGCACTGCAGTAGGGCTTGTTGGACCGTTGATCTTGGCTAACTAATTGCAACCCATAATTTTTAATTTTGTTTTCAGGCCATGCAGAAAATATAAAGGAAAGAAGAAGGACCCCCAAAACAAGGTACAGCGCTGTAAAGGTTTGTTTTCTTTTGTTGTGTTTAGGTTAGTTTGTAACCGCCAAATTGATCAATCAAAATGATCCCAATGAGCAAGCACTTGGCAACAGTGAGGAGTACTTCCTTTTAACAGGAAGAAACCTTGTCTAAATTCCAGAGGTGATGAAACCCTGTTTTTATTTGTTTCAGGACCCTTACTATGCCATTAACATTTTTAAAGTGTTTCTGTGGCACACATTATATGTATGTGACTGTGACACTGGTTTTGACAACATTGACATTACTGCAAGGGGCGGTGTTCAGTCTGTATGCAGCCAAGATATTATCGAGCCAAATATGTGCAGTGATTGCAACCGTGGTGTGCTATCAACTTCTTCTTCTTGGTCATTGATTACAAGTGGCGTTTTCTCTTTGCCAGCACAAATAAGATTATATATGTTTACATATGTGGCACAGTAACAGTACCTTCACTAACACGTGGACAGCTCGTGATCTGATGGTAAATAATGTCAGCTGTTCCACACAGATTTCAGTTTGCACTAATGTAGAATCTGGGATAAAACCATGTCCAGGTTTATATGGAATGGATGCAGACCAAGAATCAAATTAATTCTGTAATTTGTAAACCTGTAATTTGTTGGTGTGATAAAGACTATGTTGCCAAATGGAAAAGTTTAGAACAACTTGAGCAGGAAAGAGAAATTCAAAGCCTGATAGGCACATGGAAGAAGCAATGGGTAGAAGTGAGCAAGTGGACACGGTCACTCAGTTTACACTGAGACTATGGTATGACTTGGTGTGCAAATATAAACTGGAGAATGAGCTTGGACTAATTAGATGGATGGCATATGACAGATGTTTTGCACCCAGTTCTCTTGACCGGAGCTTTAAACGATGGATTCCAAAGGGAATAACAGTTATAGATACACTAATAGAAAATGGGAATTTCATGAGTTTCCAAGAGAGTAAACAAAAATATGAATTAAGTAATCAAGGCCATCTCAGGTATTTACAGACAAGGGATTTTTACGTCAAAGAAATGCTTAAACATTTGTGAAGAGGAATGGCTGTATATTTGGAAAACACAACAGTCAGCTACATTATCATGTGTTTGGAGAACATACTGCTGGAAGAACATAATTATATTCTTTATTACACCAAAAATGAATAGCGAGTATGCATCTGTATCACAGCCATGTTGGAGGAGATGTGGCGGTATTAATGTAGACCATTCATATTTTTTGTCCTAAACTCTCAAAATTCTGGTGTGATGTCCACCTAATCATTGCTAGAATTCTGGGCTATGAAATATCTGAATCTTGTAAATTGCTGTATTTTGGTGATATTGCAGGAAATGAGGTGTTAAAAAAAAAAATAGGTATATATTGAAAATTCTCTTAGTGGCCTACAAGAAAGTGGCATCAACTTGATCCACAACACAAGATGACTGGCTAAAAACTGTGAAGGAAAAATACATTATGGAGCAGCTGAGTCAGGATAAGGACTCAAGAAGAACAATTCCAAGAAAAATGGGAGAAATGGACTGTATACGCGTCAGCAACAGGAGAAAGACTCACACATGGATAAATAGAAATGAACTGTAGAGAAGGCAATCTGTCATGTTCCTGTGTTAATCATTATTTTATTTACTCATTTTTGTTTGTTCCAGAGTTCTTATATTGATTGTATAAACAGAAAAGCAATAATTAAAAAAAAGTGCAAGGCAAGCATGATCAGTTTCAGAGCTGGACAGTAAGCTTGTTTTCCATTGTGGCATTGTGTAATAAATGCTGTAGTGCTCTTATTTTTAAAGACAAAGTGCACAGTTTCTCACTCTGATGTAATTTGAGAGTTTGTAATTCGAACAACATCAAAGTATGAAGGTGAAATTTTGCGTGACTTCATTAAAATCGGTAATATATATATATAAAATATCAGTAAATAGACTGCAGGATTTATGAAGGGCTTATATATCAAATGAAGAAAAGACTTGTTTTGCAAATATATTTATGACTTATTTATTGTATCTACATTATATTCAATCCAGTCCTTTTTGGCTACTCTTCATACAGTGGCTTGCAAAAGTGTTCATACCCCTTGAACTTTTCCCTTTTCTCTGAGTGCAACCAGTTGCATTCAGAAGTTGCCTGATGACTGCTAATTACTAAAAAGAGTCCACCTGTGTGTGATCTAATATCTGTACAAATACAGCTGCTCCGTGATGGCCTCAGAGGTTGGTTAAGAGAATATTGGGGAGTAAACAGCATCATGAAGTCCAAAGAACACAACAGACAGGTCAGGAATAAGGCTGTGGAGAAATTTAAAGCAGGCTTAACTATAAAAAGTTTTCCCAAGCTTCGAACATCTCACGGAGCACTGTTCAATCCATTATCCAAAATGGAAAGAGTATGGGACAACTGTAAACCTACCAAGACAAGGCCGTCCACCTAAACTTACAGGCCGAACAAGGAGAGCACTGATCAGAGATGCAGCCAAGAGGCCCATGGTGACTGGACGAAATGCAGAGATCCACAGCTCAGGTGGGGGAATCTGTCCACAGGACAACTATTAGTCGTGCACTGCACAAATGTGGTATTTATGGAAGAGCGGCAAGAAGAAAGCCATTGTTAAAAGAAAACCATAAAAAGTCCCGTTTGCAGTTTGCCAGAAGCCATTTTGGGGACACAGCAAACATGTGGAACAAGGTGCTTTGGTCAGATGAGACCAAAATTGAACTTTTTGGCCAAAATGCAAAATGCTATGTGTGGCGGAGAATTAACGCTGCACATCACTCTGAACACACCATCCCCACTGTCAAATATGGTGGTGGCAGCATCATGCTCTGGGGCTGCTTCTCTTCAGCAGGGACAGGGAAGTCTGTCAGAGTTGATGGGAAGATGGATGGAGCCAAATACAGGGCAATCTTGGAAGAAAACCCATTGGAGTCTGCAAAAGACTTGGGACTGGGGTGGAGGTTCACCTTCCAGCAGGACAACAACCCTAAACATAAAGCCAGGGCTACAATGGAATGGTTTCAAACAAAACATATTCATGTGTTAGAACGGCCCAGTCAAAGTCCAGACCTAAACCCAATCGAGAATTTGTGGCAAGATCTGAAAACTGCTGTTCACAAACACTCTCCATCTAATCTGACTGAGCTTGAGCTGTTTTGCAAAGAAGAAAGGGCAAAAATTTCAGTCACTAGATGCGCAAAGCTGGTGGAGACATACCCTAAAAGACTTGCAGCTGTAATTGCAGCAAAAGGTGGTTCCACAAAGTATTGACTCAGGGGGGCTGAATACTTTTGCACACCACACTTTTCAGTTTTTTATTTGTAAAAAATGTTTTAGATCATGTATAATTTTCTTTCCACTTCACAATTGTATACCACTTTGTGTTGGTCTTTCACATTAAATTCCAGTTAAATATATTTATGTTTGTGGTTGTAATGTGACAAAATATGGAAAAGTTCAAAGGGTTGTGGTGAAGGTGAGTTTTTCTGGTTTCAGGAATAACTATTATTATGCTGGAATTATATTTTCATTTCCAGAATTTATACTTCAAGTAGCAGTTGGCGTGTTGGTGTCAAGTAGTTTGTTTTGGGGCTTTTGACCTCTGTCGGTCACACCATGCCAGCAGGAGCTTGTGGCTACTGCAAATAAAGTTCGAAATGTTAGTTTCTCTGGCCCACAATAAACATTAATGATATTTCTTGGTGATAATATAGATGTTTAAACTTCAAATACCTGCTCGATTTATCAAAATTGCAAAAGTGCTCCAGAGGCGCCATCTTAGCCAAACTGAGCGCATGTGGTACTTGAATTTAACACGGGAAATTTCATCTAATGCATGTTTTTGGCCATATCTCTACTAAATTACTACTAAACTACTCTGCTTTTTTGAACTAATGTATATAAATGTATTTTTTACTAATCATATAATGTGTATAGTGTGTAGTAGGGATGCAACGATTCTTCGAGTAACTCGAATAATTCAATTATAAAAAAATCCTCGAAGCAAATTTGCCGCTTCAATGCTTCTTTTAAACCCAGCAGCGCTCGGGTGTCTCCATGTAAGTGGACCATTTCACCCACATCAGCACCATCACCGTTCTCCTTAGCTGTCGTTTTTTTGTGGGTTTAATGGTGGGAGACAAACCAGCTTAGAGCTGCATTACCGCCACCTACTGGACTGGAGTGTGTATCAGGCGTTTTAAAAAAACAAAAAACCCTCAGATTCTGAAATTTCTCCGTGGCTGCTACGGATTCCCATTGACACTGAGTGGATCATCACTGACATGTTTTTCCACGCCTCCACCTTCTCTGCCGTATTTGTTTGTTGTGCTGAGAATTTCAGCTGTTACTTTTTTTTTACCAGAACGGATCGCTATAAGCCGACATACTGCTAAAATATATATTTTTATATTTGATCCCTGATTAGTAACTAAATATAGACCCTCAGTAGAATCGTATTTAGGAGAATGCTTGTGAATACAAGCATTAAAATATTAGGCTCTTGCAGCCCCCAGTTTATCAACATAATCACTGATAACACAACAACAGCCGTCAGCTGTTTTACGTGCAGTAACATTCAGATCCCTGTGTTGTTGCAATTAATGGCACTGCAGTAGGGCTTGTTGGACCGTTGATCTTGGCTAACTAATTGTAACCCATTACATTTTTCATTTTGTCTTCAGGGCAGGCAGAAAATCTGAAAAAAAAAAGATGAGAAAATGTCACAAAAATAAGGTACAGCACTGTAAAGGTTTGTTTTCTTTTGTTGTGTTTTGACAAAGCATGTGAATGCTGCACAAAGCTTTATATTGTGCTTCACATCCAATATAGGGTTTATTACAGTAAAAGTTCGCAAATGGCGGCACCTTTGTTCCTGCAGCTTCAGGGATGGAAATCAGAGCAGGTTTTTTTTTTTTTTTTTTTTTTTTTTGCTTTGCCGGTTTTAGTGGTCACAGGATTCATATCAAAAAGCATGGCAGTGTTGTTGAATGTTATGTTCATGTGTGTTGCTATACAGTGTTATGATAAGTGTGTGTGTGTGTGTGTGTGTGTGTGCGTGCGTGCGTGGAGTCCGAATTGTTGGCTGTGTTTTCCAGTAGCCTATTTGTGTTGTTTGCTGCAAACATCCTTCTAAATTCTCTCAGGTAGTCAGAGCTACATCACTCTCTCTCCGAGAGCTGGAAATGTACAGTATTGGCTTACTGCTCCCTGTCTCGCTGTCCTCCAGAGGTCTGCTCTTCGTATTACAGTTAGTGAATTACAGATGTGTAACATGAGAGGCTCTGTGAAGTGTGGAAAGGTCTACTCTGCCAGTCTTACAGTGAACGTACTGCACTCCTGCTGTAGCAGTGGTTTAATTATCAGACAGCATTGCTGTGATGACTAGAAAGGATCAGCTCTATAGTCAGCAATATTGATGTTTCTGTACGATCAGATGAATCATTTGTTTTACTTCCCATACATCTTGAGCATTTTAAGTTATTTTGAAAGCACACACTAAATGTCCCAATATGTTTGTGCAAGGTCTAGTGAAAAGATTCATTGTGTGTAATGTGGGATAAAATGCCCATTACACTGGGAATGACTGAAGCTCTGGACAGAATAGTGCCTATTCACGCCAACATTGTTAACAGCATACATACTATATTGGCCTCCGTGTTATCTCAGTGTATTTGTCCACCCTCGAAATTGGAAGTATTTTGTCACTGGTTGAACCTATGCAACTCCCAAGCTTTCTCCCTGTAGCTGCCAGTGTGCCGCTGTAATCAGTGGGAAGACCCCCCCGCCAAAAAAAAAAAGCCAAGTGAGACGAGTCCTCGATGTGAAACAGAAGCCCCTCATTTCTTTTCTTTTCTTTATTTTCTCTTGTTTTTCAAAAAATGGCCACCTTCCATTCTCTGATATTACTGAGTGTTTTGAGACTCCTCCTGTCATTATGGCCCAATCCCTCGTCAGAGCTGTGATATCGTATGTGCTCCTTCTGTTTTTGTGAGATAACTAAAGAATTATAAAGGCATGACAAATAAAGTACAAATGTGAATGTCAGCTTGTTGAGTATTGATTCTAAGTTACTTGTCTACATGGTTTAAAAAATGTGTGTGTGTGTGTGTGTGTGTGTGTATGTACATATCCTGATCTTTCCATTTCCTGCTAAACTTCTTACTGTTTCTCATCACACACACAAAGATATCTACATGAAGTAAAGGCTTAAAATAGCATTATATGTGACTCTAAATAATGTAATGTTATTATGTAGGAGGATAGGTTCAAATGTGTTAAGGACTAATAAGAATCTGCTCGGGAAACACCTTAACTCTCCTCAGGTAAGACTAAACATCAGCTTCATGCTCAGTTTCATTCTTGGTCTTTAGTTTTTTTTTACACAGGTGTCAAGGCAATTTATTTTTGCCATTCTTGCAGTTAGTTTTTCCATCTGTAAAATTTCCCACTCAGTGCATGCACTATAGTTAATGGTTAACACAATGTGAAATTGATTACAAAGTTATAAACTACATAATTATTAATGAATCATCCATCTTTAATGCGTTTTAATTAAATAACTGCGATGTAACTGCAGAAATGCACTGATCAAGAGGACAAGTACATTAGACACTAGTTTAAGAAATTAAACCTGCACAAATTTTTATTTGTATATATATATATATATATAAATATAATGACCCTTGCTTTAAGAACTTAAAGTGTCTTCCAAGAGAAGAGCAAGAAGACATGTGGAAAAAGCTTGAAGAACTCCTTCAAGATGGATCTATAAAAGCTACCTCTGAACCCACAGATGAGCCACCAAAAAAGAAAGGCCTCTTGTGCTTTTCTTCTGACTCTGATTCTGATGATGTAGGGTCTAACCAAGCTTGAGATTAAGCTCGAGAGGCCGCATTGCATGCTGGCTCCTAAACCTGGATCCATCCAGCAACCAAGACTGGTGCTGATCAGATTTCATAATTACTGGGACCAACAGCGAGTACAAGGAGTGGAGACCAGCCCCTGATGTACCAGAGCTCCAAGATTATGCTGTTCCAAGATTTTTCGGCAGACACTATGCTTAAGCGGAAAGGATTTGATGCGGTAAAGTGACGGCTACGTGAGGGAGGTATCCAATACTCCCTTCTGTAACCGGGTAGACTGAGGATTGCATGACAGGGAAGTAAAAATTTTTGTCTCGTCAGATGAGGCACTGGAGTTCATGAACAATTTTGGTTGAAGGAACTTCAGTAGAAGATTTATGGAAGTACATTTTTTGGACCAAACTGTGTATCAAGAGATTAATCTCAGTACCTGTTTTGGTTCTTTTTTTTTTTTCATACGCAAGGACAAGTGACATGAGTAATTATGGCCTATGTCAAGTTATCTGCTCAACTCTTTTATTTTCTCTAATTGTTAATGGTGTGCAGTAGATGGATAGGTGATGGACTTTATGTTACAGGTCTGTTTATTTTTTGTCTCTCCATTAGGGAGATGAGACACATATACTCTGTTAAGAATGGGATGGCCCCCTGTTTATTATTATTTTGGCTGTTCGTGTGGTTGCAACTTGTTGGTTTGGGTTTGTTTTTGCTTCGCTCAGCATCACTGTCTTTGTTTTTTTCTCCTCCACTAATAAAAGTAGAGGAGTTGCTATTCGTATTCAAAAATCGGTGCCCTTTAAAAATCATAGAATGTATTAAAGATGCATATGGGAGCTATGTAATTATTAAAGCAATGATAAATGGGGAAGAACTTGCCATTTTAAATGTCTGTTTTCCACCAGGCCACCCGATTAACTTTTTAACAGAAGTGATGACAAAACTTGCAGGCCTCCCCTTAGAAAACGTTATTGTAGGAGGGGACCTTAACTGTCTTAGGAACCCACTGATCGATAGGCTTCCCATTAGTGCCCTCCCTATTTCAAGAAGATCAAAGCAGGTGTTTGATTTTTTTGAGGAAGTGGGGTTTGTGGATGTGTGGAGGGAACTCCACCCTGCTGGAAAGGAATACACTTTCTACTCCGCCCCCCACAAATGTCATACATGCATCCAGTGGCGGTCCTAGCCTGTTTGGCGCCCTGGGCGAGCATCCCCGCCCCCCCCACAATAGCGATCGCGGCACTACTACACTTGGGGGGTAATGAGCGACTGCTGTGTGTCCGAACATTTGTCTAGATTCGTATTTGTGTTATTTTTTTTATCAGGATTCGGGTTCACACAAATACTGTGAATTAATGACCATATTTACAGTATTATAAATGAAATGGACTTTGTGCTCTATCATTTGTGTGCATCTAATTTTATTAGATGCACAGATTCATTCTGTGGAACATGGGGGAAAAAAAACATGGGAGGACAAAAAAAAATATCTGCATATGCATATCTCGCAAAAGTTTTGCGAGATCCCGAGTTACTTTTGCGAGATCTCGCAAAACTTTTCAATATTAGGACATACACTTCGTGTTAATCTTGATATGGCAGTGTCAGTGAGGATCAAAGGTTTGGCGAGAGATTGCCAGCAAAAGTCGCCTTTATTTATAATTCAGCGGTTAATGTTGGCTGTAACCAGGCCCAAACTGTAAAGGCATGAATGAATGAACCCGGCTGACTGTCTCACTCTCACGCCATCACTGCTTCACTGACTCGCACCCCAGGCTGAGAGGAGAAGGGGGCGGGGCAGCGCTGTGTGTGTGTGACGATCGAGTGAAGCAGTGACAGCGAGACAGAGAATCCCCCGCCTGCCCCTTTCCTTCTGTTACAACCTGTCAGACCATGGCAGAAAGCTACATGCAATACACAGCAAGCAGAGGGCGCCCATTACCCCACAAGTGGAGCAGTGCGGTAGGCGCTGCTGCGGCGATCGCAATGCGTTGGGGGGAGGGGGCGGTCATGCCGCCCTAGATGAAATGCCGCCCTGGGCGGCTGCCCATGTCGCCCATATCAGAAACCACCACTGCATGCATCGACTATATCTTCTTTCCTAAAATTATTTTAAAATAAGCTGTCTCATGTCAAATAGAACACATAGTCATATCTGACCATGCTGCAGCGTATCTAAATTACGCCCCTAAAAATGCAAGAGTTCAGTCGACTCACTGGAGCAGGGGTCGGCAACCCGCGGCTCCGGAGCCGCATGCGGCTCATTCAGGCTTAATCTGCGGCTCTGTGCGAAAGTAAATTATAAGTATCCAATTGAAGTGCATTTTATTTTTGTCAGTTCGGTTTTTGTTTTAGTTTTAAATTGGAACATTATTGTGATCTTGAAATATTAAAATAAAATCATTTTATTTATCTGTTTATTTATTTTCGTTTTTCAATATATGCGTCACTCGCGGTAGCGGTACCGGCTTCCGCTAGTATTTGCGGCGCTCACTGTTTTGTTTTCCGTGGAAACTGGGTTCAAATGACTCTTTCCGGATTACAGGTTGCCGACCCCTGCACTGGAGTGCAAATCCCCTGATTCTGGAGGATGAAAAAATTTTTGGAGTATTTTAGAACAGAATTTAAACATTTCCTTACTATCAACTCACCCTCACTGTTGCCAACTCCTCAGCAAGGAAAGTAACTATTGGATGTCCTAAAAGTCTAGAAGTTTCTATATGACATCATCACCTAATCTGCACAATTGGTTATTGGTATGTAGTTGCAAGCGAGGCTGTAGGAGAGAGGAATAACATCTTTGGAGAGACAAAAAGTGAAGAAAAAACACCTTAAATATGTTTATAACTACTAGGGCTGGGGAATATGGACCAAAATAATATCTCGATATTTTTTACCTGAATGGTGATATACGAAATATATCTTGATATTTTTTTCTTCCCAAGGGTATAAACAAAAAGGCACCTCGGAGTCAAAGCTACATGTCCCAAATGTTACACAGACACTTTTATTAACATTCTCAAAAATAAACCACTGGCATATTTAGGCTCTGCCTCCCATTCTACTCTTAAGTATCCTAGGAACCACAAGTAAGCCAGCAGTCTGAGAGCAAAGTGCTCTATTAGGGTCCATGTGATTATAATTCATATGCAACAAGTACAATAGAAATTGTACATTAATTTAACAGCATTATCATGAGCATATTTTCTTCAGATTTTTGTCATTTTCATGACTTTTTAAAAATCTCATATTTGACTGTCCTAATGCTGATATTATTCTGGGTAGGTCCACAGACTGGGTAACAGTCAGAAAGCCAAAGCTTTCCTCACAAACAGGCAGCGGTTACAGTCCATAAAAGGCTCATACATGCAGAGATCAAAGTGAAACAGCAGTAGAATATCAATAAGTGGACCCTGAAAACCTTAAAGCGATGTGTGAGGGAACAAAGGCAAGCAGGTGAGTACATGATTTAGCATCAGTTTAAAGCAGAGAAAAGGCCAAAGAAAGCAGGTAAACTGAGCGGAGTACAGACAGACGAATAATTAGAAAATAAATCAGGAAACAACTTCAAAACAACTGCCTGAGCAGGAAAAAATCTAAAGCAGCATCTTGCATTTGGTGAGCTAGAATTTAATATTTTAACAGCATTTTGATATTTTTTTACATTTGGAAACAAACTGAGAGCAAATCTGTCTCCTACAAAACCTGTACAGCTGCAACATGGATTCAACAGCAGGCTCACCCTGGATGACCCTCTAGGACTCTGATTGGCTGTTTGGATTTGACCTTCATTTTTCAACTTAAAAATTGTTCAGCTCACCTTGTTTGGGATCATTGTTTCAGCACAGCCTCACATGTGAGACTGTACAGTCATCTTTGACACACTGTATCAACACACTGGATCTAAAGTCACACAATAACATCAAATCTGAGTAGAAAAAGTTACATTTTTACTTTGAAAATCAAAAACATGTTTAATGAATTATTTTTATAACTTAAAATACAAATACAAGTTATAATTATTAAAAACACATGTACAAATTTAGCAACAACAACAAAGTAACACCTCAGGTGTTTCTGTACAACTATTACAGACAATAAGATGTCACAAATTATTTGTGCCACTCCAAAAACACTTCCTGTTCCTGCAGACAGAGGGCGCATCACAGGCCTCACACTTCCAGGTGTGTCCCTCCTCCTGCGGCACACCTGGAGACACATCTGAGTCTGACTACATACTAAATACACACTCCAACTCGTTCTGTGTCGCTGTCTGTCCTTCACCTGTTGCTCAGCAACCAAATGCCCAAGCTGCCATATAATTTTTTTGATTGGTTGATGTGGGGCATTTTTCCACCAACAGGAAAGGAGATGCTGTGATATTTTTCTCAAGCGTGGAGAGTTTTGGTGAGGACACTTTGGCTAAAATTTCACAGTTTTATTATCATGTTTTAGCATTTTCACGTCACACGTGGGCGTGTTTTAGCTCCATTTTTCTGCATCATTCTGAAAGAACTCTTCAAAACTCTCCTTACCCCCTGAGAGTAAAAAACGCGGTTCTTATCTCCATAGTGACACCTGCTGGCCACCACATTTTAAATTTTTATTTAACCAGCAAAAACACATTGAGATTAAAATCTCTTTTTAAAGAGTGTCCTGGCCAAGACAGCAGCAGCATAATTAATAGAATTTTAAACAGAAAGCAGCCATACAAGTCAACAGGATAAGATTAAACACAGGATAATTAGGTATAAAAAGCATGTCATTAAAATCAAACAAAACATCTACAACTCAGTGTAGTCACTTGCAGATTATTGAAAAGTGCCTTTAACTCATGTATTGAGACCAGGTCCTTAAGTTTAAGTTCTTTTTGTAACGTATTGGAACGCTTTTTTTTTTTTACCCGTCTCAGTGCTGAACCTGGGAAGAGACAACAACAAACAGACTCAGAGTTTAAGGACCTGAACTCTTCTGTCGCACGTGGGTCTGAAGATAAGAGGTAAGATAAGAAGATAAGAATACACTGATGTCTGAATCTACGGGCATGAAGGGAGGACCAGCCGACACGCTCATAAAGTAAACAGTGATGAGTAAGAGCTTTAGAATTTGAGAAGTCTTAATGCTCCATGATACACAGTATCCACAGCATGTAGGCTCTCTATGACTCTTCTATGAGGAGTAAAAGAAGGAGATGTATCTATTAAGATCTCAAGATATCTGTACTGTGATACACTCAATTTGGGTACCCGGAGCTGTAGATATTCTGGGCAGGCTAACAGAGTTAGATTTGGAATTGTTGTTAGAAAACTTTTATTTTGTCCATTGTTGTGTTGTTTTGTGACTGTTTTTCTTTTGTTTTTTTGGGCATCTGACTAGGGTAAAATTTTCTAGCTATGTCCTACCAGGAGGAGACCCAGGACATGCTGTAGATCAGGGGTGTCAAACTCAATCACAGGACAGGAAAAAATTGAAGCCACAGTCTGAGTCACAGGCCAAACAGGATTAAAAAATTTTATTTTAATCAGCAATATGAATTTCAATGGCCAGAATACAGCAACCTTTTCCTCAACAAAAGGAAAAGGTTTTTTTAATTCCTCAACAATTAAATAAAATATAAAATTATATTTATCTTCAAAAATACCTGGAAAAATGAAGATATTAGCTCATCGCACCTGTGTGATAAGCCACGTCACCAAAGTCAGAAGCTATTTCCTCCAGAAAAGACTGAAACTGCCGGTGTCTGTGTTATGGTGCTTATGGTGCGTTCTGTCTTCAAAACTTTGCTGTGCAGTGTTTCCTGGTGTGCTCCTGCATCCCACTCTTGTATGAGCAACAGCCTAAACGGCCCTGTGAGGGGTATATGGGAAGCCATAGCACATAGACTACATTGACTGATATGTGATCATCCCTGGCTTCTGGACTCTTGCCCGCCTTAATTAAGAGCTTTGTTACAGAAGTAATCCATTTGGATGCATCTGATTCTTCCTCTGGGACTCCTGAAAAGACTGTAAAAACAAGGACTGTGTTTTCGGAGACTGCCGATACTATAAAGTAATAATGCATTAGTCTTATATAGCACTTTTCTAGACACTCAAAGACGCTTTACAGTTTCATGCACTATTCATTCACACCTCAATCATACCTGGTGGTGGTAAGCTACTAATGTAGCCACAGCTGCCCTGGGGCAGTCTGACGGAGGCATGGCTGCCAATTTGCGCCTACGGCCCCTCCGACAACCACCAAACACACAGCCACATTCACACTTAGGCAATGTGGGTGAATGACATACAAGGGGGACACAATGACAGACGGGGACTCGAACCAGCAACCCTCCAGTTCCAAGGTGAGCACCTGCCCACTGCGCCACTGCCAATGTATACTCTAATGTATACTGTTGTTAATAAACTGGCCAGTGAAGAGACTGTGAGCTATGCTCCTGCGAGGCACCCACACCCGTTGTGTTTCAAATATTTTAAAATTCTTTGTTGAGGATTCTTCGCAGACAGTGGCCGCTTCAGAGACATGACCAAATAAAAGGTGTGATACTTTGCCAATGCTCATCTGTACTCACATCACAGTAAAATTAGAAGGGAGACCACATCTAAACACCAATAAAACCTCAGATAGTTGCAAACTGTTGTTTGGTGTAACTTTAAAAATGTTTTGCAGTAAAGACAGAGTTTATTCTTTAATCTTTGAGATTCGAGGTCCACGGCCAGTGAACAGCGCACTCCTGCCTTCAGAGCACCTGAAGCAGCCTGCTCAGAATGAGTCAGCATGTTTGTTTCTTACTGACAGCTCCAGGACTGAGTACAAACAGCACACACACCTGATGTGGAGTCAGAGGACTGTGAGGAACAAATTGCTGCATTTAACTAAAGGTGTGGTAGGATGGAGGGGGAGGCAGCAGGTGGGGTCACAGCAGAAGTCTTGGCAGAAGAGTCATGCTGATGAACGTCATCCCCGAGGCCCAGAGCAAAAAATGCAAATCAAAGTTACTCTCACAATAAATATGGGAAAAGTCTAGAAAATGTTTAGAGAATCATATCCACACCTCTGCTGGTGTCACACAGTTACACATCATCAGAACTGCTTTCTCAAGTGCTCTCGTACATCCCTCTGTCATCATCAAACCCCTTCAGTGGTTCAGCATGAGTCTCAGGAGTCTGGAAGATCCTGAGGTTTTCCTCTCTGACACCTTCAGCTAAATCTGCCCTGCAGACCTGAATCACACAGCACAGCAGGTCAGTCAGGAACCTTTAATTACTTTTCTCATGATAAAACTGCCACATGAAAGAAACTAGACAAAGTCAGCTTGAAGAACAGCACCTGAAGAACAGCTAAAACTGGAGGACAAAAATAAAAATAAAATCCTTCTCCTCCCCCCATTTTCAGGAGGCCTGAGTCCATAATGGACTTATAACAGGGAACCAAAAAAGGTCATAAATGGCTCCAACTTCTTCAAACTTCAGTGAGCCAGAAGAATATTTTGGCCTGTTTAAAAAGCTCTTAGAACAGGGCCTACAGATGCAGCCGCTGCCGCTCACAGAAGTCCCCCTCCTTCTTCATGTCCACACCCCTTTCCCTCAATTGCAGAGTGTCACCAAGAGATGGCGCTTTCTTCACAAAATCTGTAATTTCTGTGATTCACAAATGTTTTGTTAACATTTCATTCTGAAGTATTTTCACTGCCTAAAACAAAGCTACAACCAATGGTGGAGCAATTTCTGAAAATCTAAAATAGATGTATACATTTTTAGTCAATATGACCTTTCACACATTTTCCACTGCAAATCAGCAAACACTCTTTTCATCAATTTATTTCTGTGAATCTAATAAGTAAATTTTATATATATATATATATAGTAGCTCTGCGCTGAGCGAGCAATCCAAGCTGTCTCTCTTTTTAGTCTCCTATTAGAAGTTCCATGAACCATGAAGTATAGAATTATTTTAAAAGCTACCTACTAAAGGTAGCTTATAATGTGTCATCAGCATTAATATGAACACCCACCACCCCCTCCTGCTTCTGCTCCCTGGTGTCAAACCTGATTTGTGTGACAGTATTGTCCCAACTGTCCTTCCACCATCAGACAGATGTGCCTTCTCAGAAATGTGTACTGAAGATAAATTGACTGATGCACATGAATCCTGCTCTTTGGAATACTTTTTTTTTTTAAAGCCACTTAAAAATTAACTACGAATTACTCAAAAAAAAGGGACCTAACATGGGTTTTAAAGAGTGATGAGCACAAAATGGAAATTTTTGTTCAAATTATAATCGATATGTATGGAGGAGATCAGGAGGGAGGCGCAACAGTGATGTCTGTAAAAAACTGCAGGTTCTGTCCTGGTTTACTTTTGCACACCGCACTTTTCAGTTTTTTACTTGTAAAAAATGTTTTGAATCATGTATCATTTTCTTTCCACTTCACAATTGTATACCGCTTTGTGTTGGTCTTTCACATTAAATTCCAGTGAAATATATTTATGTTTGTGGTTGTAATGTGACAAAATATGGAAAAGTTCAAGGGATATGAATACTTTTGCAAGCCATAAGATCAACAGTGGTGGTGGGGCATTTCAGGGCTCTGTAGCGCCTCCCCGAGGGTAGGAGTTGAAAAAGGTGGTGGAATGGATGGCTGTGGTCCTTAATAATTCTCCCAGCTCTTCTGTGAACAGGGGACCAGTAAATGAAATCCATTCGTGGGAGTGTTAGGTCGATGATTTCCTGTGCGGTGTTGACCACCCTCTGGAGGACTGCCCTATCGGCTGCCCAACAGTTTTCGTACCATGCTGTGATGCAGTATGTTAGGACACTCTCCAGACAGCAGTGGTAAAAGGCCTCAAGGAGTCTTGCAGACAAGTTGAGTTTCCTTAGTGTTCTGAGAAAGTACAATCTCTACATGGCTTTCTTGATCAGTGCAGTACTGTTAACTGTCCACTTGAGGTCCTCACTAATATGGTTCCCCAGGTATTTAAAACTGGGAACCCTCTCCACCTCCTCATCCTGTATGTAGGGATGGGAAACGAGAACCAGTTCCCAGTAATTCAGTTCCTTAGAATTGTTAGTCTGCTTGCTTAAGGATTCCGCTTATCGATTCCACTGACATGAGGATGCATTTGTGATTACATCCCACATGCGCCTTATTTGGTTCGGATTATATCCAACAGTGTCAAGATAAAAAGCATTACAAAATTATGTTCACAGTGTTTCAACAACAGCAGCAGCTGTTTTACGTGCCATCTGTGCACACGGAGCAAGCGCAAAAAGGCAGAGCCGTTACCAAGACGGTGAGCTCGGGTGGAGCAAAAGGAAACGTTTCTCTCGCATCCAAAGCAGCAGCGCTTTTTCCTGTTACCACCATTAAAACCTTTATTTTGAAACAGCTGCAGGTCCTTCACTAACCACCTGATCAGTAAGTGCCAATGGGAAGAAAAGAGAACTTTGCAGCTGCTCCATCCACCACTGTTTGTTTCACACAGCAAAAAAACTGCAATATGGAAGTTAAAATATGCAGATGGATTGTTAATACAAAACAAGTATTTCTAATCAGATCACTTGATTAATCAATGGAATAATCGATATTTGCAACCCTATTTTGCTGTACTGCTTTCACTATACTGCATGAATAATCTCCATCTCCTGTATCATTTAGTTGATGAGGACTGCCAGAGTCTGGCTGGCTCAGAGGCTGGTTCTTGCACCCCTTGCAGTTGTATTTTATGTTAAAATATTAATAGTATTAATTTTGAAAGAGGAATTCTTATTTTTATACCAGTTTTAATTTTGTTCTACTTTACATTAAAAAGAGTTAATGCAAACCAACCCATTTGTGGAATATTTTATTCACTAACCCAATGAGAATCAATAAGAGAATCGAGAAGGAATCAAATTGATAAGTGATATCAATAATTCCCATCACTACCTGTATGCAAAGTGGTTGGTGCATCATCTGAAGTCTATAATGAGCTCCTTAGTTTTCCTAACATTCAGTGTTAGATTGTTGAGTTCACACCACTCTATTAATTTGCAGACCTCATCTCTGTAGGCTGACTCATCATTGTTAGCGATCAGTCCCAACACTGTTGTGTCATCTGCAAACTTAATGATGTTATTTTCGGGGTGAGAGGACATGCAGTCATATGTGTAGAGGGAGTAGAGGATGGGACTAATTACACAACCTTGTGGTACTCCTGTGCTGAGGGCCAGGGTGGGGGAGATATGTGGGCTAAGTCTTACAGTCTGCGGGCAGTTATTGAGAAAGTCCTTTGTCCACAGACACAGCTGGTTAGTCAGTCCAAGGTTGTGTAATTTTTTGACCAGCCTGCTTGGGATGATGGTGTTAAAAGCAGAGCTGTAGTCTATAAACAGCATTCTGACATATGTGGGTTAAGGTTGTGTGTGGGACGGAGTTTATGGCATCTTCGGTGGATCTACTTGACTTGTAGGCATACTGATGCTGATCTAGGAGAGGAGAGAGGGAGGACTTAATGTGCAGCAGAACCAGTCTTTCAAAGCACTTTGAGATGATGGGCATCAGGGCAACTGGTCTGTAGTCATTAAAGCAACTGATGTTGATCTGCTTGGGTACCGGGATGATGGTTGTTGTTTTGAGGCAGGCCGGAACAACAGCATGCACCAGCGAGACACTGAAGACTTCCGTGAATATCTTGGATGACAATGGAGTTTTTAGCTTTCGTGTTGCGCACAAGGTGTCTCTTGGTGAGCACAGTCTTTGAGCACCCTGCCAGGGATCCCATCCAGGCCTGTTGCTTGATGGTCAGAAGCATGTGTTTGACACTTGGTGGGAATATTTCTAGGATTTATTTGTCTTTTATTTAGATGGCACTAATTTTCACATTGAAGCAGGGGTGGTATAATGGTCACATATTGAAAAGCTGGAACAAAACAGGATCTGCATCATTCCCCTAAAAGTGTAATTTCTGCTAGCATGGGACTGAAAGTGAAAGTCTGCTTCCAATTTGATTGTTTTCTCTGTTGACTGTTTCAAGACACAGCAGTAAAAATCAGAGGCTGATTTAGTCACAACACCAAGAAAGAAAGAGCAGGGCTTTATAGAGGCTGACCTCCAAGGAAAATTACTGACCTCACTTTGAAAGCCCTCCACACTAATTTTAGGTGCTGTGGACAAAGCTTTTTGTTTTTAATACTTTTTTTTTAACCAGGCCTTATCAATGGGAATATTCACTCGTGACTAAACACAGCCATCTTGAGAAGAGTCTGACTTGAGTGTCTAACTGGTCACAGTGATGTTTTCAATGAACCTTTACTGCGATCTTTCCTTTCCTTGTCCTATAGTTTCCTAAAGTTTCAAAGCCTGTTTTAAAATCCTAAGAACACTCAAAGTGGTTCCTGCTCTTACTGACCAGAAAGATTTAAATGATGGACACAAAACTCAAGATTCTACTTTTGAATGTTTTAAGAGCAGAATCTCATTGTGCCTGTTTTTGAAGAGAATCTCATTGTGCCTGACCCAACTGGTGTAAAAAAAAATGATTATAAGGAACTGATGATTCTTCCCCATGACTTCATTTAGTGTAATTGCAGTTTTAATTGTAAAAACTGGTATGTGAGAGAGACACGTGTATATAGGTACATATATGTATGTATGTCATCATAAAGATTACAACAAGTTCAATGTCCTGCTAAAGGACACTTCAGGAAAGGCGCACAGGAGGATACATGGACAGAAACAAAATATTAACATTGGTAGATTTTTATTTTAAAGTTTTGCTTTTTCCCATCACATCACTAGAGATTTTGCCAATCCAAAATTTTGATAAATTATCTTACATGACAAGTAAAGACAGAAAAGAAAAAAAAAGCCAACCTGGCATTTGTGCAAGTTTATGTTTGTGATGGAGACAAACTATTAAGGCCTTGTTCTATGCAAAAATACATTTTACATTATAGTATTAGTCAAATGAAGAGGATTCTCCATCACTTGGAAAGAAAATGCACGGCTGTCTGAGTTGGATTAGATGATTTTAGGTGTAGTTAGAGAATATATTCAATTTAATTGAAATTAAATTCTATTTTATTTATATATATAACCAAATCAAAACAAGAGTTCTCAAGGTGCATTATACTGCAAGGTAAAGACCCTACAGTATAAGACAGAAAACCCCAACAATCAAACGACCCCCTATGAGCAAGCACTTGGCAACAGTGGGAAGGAAAAACTCCCTTTTAACAGGAAGAAACCTCCAGCAGAACCAGGCTCAGGGAGGGGCAGCCATCTGCTGCGACTGGTTGGGGGTTGAGGGGACAGAGAAAAAGAGAAAGACGAGAATACAAACAGACAGGGAGGGAGGTAGGTGGAGAGGAAGATACCGAGGAATGGAAGTGAGTGATATATAAGTATGAAGAAAGCAGGGGAAAAAAACATGCAAAGAGGGCGATAAATAAGAAGAATGGGATAGTGATTGAGAAATATAGGGAATAACGAAGGAAATAGGGACTAAGATACGGCTGAAAGGAGAAAGGCAAGGAGTGAGACTGGAGATAGTAAAGGAGAAGAGAATGGAGACACTACAAAAGACGAGACTGGAGACAGAGAAGGAGATGGTGAAGGAGACAAAATAGGAGACAGCAAAGGGGGCAAGAATGGAAACAATGAGACTGGAGATGTGAAATAGGCGAGATTGAAGATAGTGAAAGAGGCGAGACTTGAAATAGTCAAATAGACGAGACTGGAAACAGTAAAAAAGGCGAGACTTGAAATATTCTAAATAGACGAGACTGGAAACAGTCAAATAGGTGGGACTGGTGACAGTGAAGTGGTGCGAGACTGGAAACAGTCAAATAGGGGGGACTGGTGACAGTGAAGTGGGGCGAGACTGGAAACAGTCAAATAGGCGGGACTGGAGCCAGTCAAAGAGGCGACACTGGAGACAGTCAAATAGGCGAGACTGGAGACAGTCAAACAGGCGAGACTGGAAACAGTCAAACAGGCGAGACTGGAAACAGTCAAACGGGCTACACTGGAGACAGTCAAATGGGCAAGACTGGAAACAGTCAAATGGGCAAGACTGGAAACAGTAAAATGGGCGAGACTGGAAACAAATAGGTGAGGCTGGAGACAGTGAAGTGGGGGAGACTGGAAACAGTCAAATAGGCGGGACTGGAGCCAGTCAAAGAGGCGACACTGGAGACAGTCAAATATACGAGACTGGAAACAGTCAAATGGGCGAGACTGGAGAAAGTAAAAAACGTGAGACTGGAAACAGTCAAATAGGCGAGACTGGAAACAGACAAATAGGCGAGACTGGAAACAGACAAATAGGCGAGACTGGAAACAGTCAAATAGGCGAGACTGGAAACAGTCAAATAGATGAGAATGGAAACAGTAAAAGATGGGCGACTGGAAACAGTAAAATAGGAGAGAATGGAGAGAGTGTCTGCAGTCTCGCCTCTTTCACTGTCTCCAGTCTCGCCCCTTTCAGTCAAATAGGCGAGACTGGAGGTAGTGGAATGGGCAAGACTAGAAACAGTCAAATAGGCGAGACTGGAAACAGTCAAATAGGCGGGACTGGAGCCAGTCAAATAGGCGAGACTGGAGACAGTGAAATGGGCGAGATTGGAAACAGTAAAGTAGACGAGACAGGAGCCAGTCAAATAGGCGAGACTGGAGACAGTGAAATGGGCGAGTCTGGAAACAGTCAAATAGGCGAGGCTGGAGCCGGTCAAATAGGCGAGACTGGAGACAGTCAAATAGGCGAGACTGGAGACAGTCAAAGAGGCGAGATTGGTGACAGTCAAATAGATGAGAATGGAAACAGTAAAAGACGGGCAACTGGAAACAGTAAAATAGGCGAGATTGGAGAGAATGTCTGCAGTCTCGCCTATTTCACTGTCTCCAGTCTTGCCCGTTTCAGTCAAATAGGCGAGACTAGAGACAGTCAAATAGTCGAGACTGGAAACACTCAAATAGCCGAGACTGGAGACAGTCAATTAGGCGAGACTGGAGACAGTGAAATAGATGGGACTGGAAACAGTCAAATAGGCGAGACTGGTGACAGTCAAATAGATGAGAAAGGAAACAATAAAAGATGGGCGACTGGAAACAGTCAAATGGGCGAGACTGGAAACAGGCAAATAGGCGAGACTGCAAACAGTCAAATAGGCGAGACTGGTGACAGTCAAATAAATGAGAATGGAAACAGTAAAAGATGAGCGACTGGAAATAGTAAAATAGGCGAGATTGGAGAGAGTGTCTCCAGTCTCGCCCCTTTCAGTCAAATAGGCGAGACTGGAGACAGTGAAAGAGGCAAGACTGGAAACAGGCTAATAGGCGAGACTGGAGACAGTCAAACAGGCGAGACTGGAAACAGTCAAACGGGCGAGACTGGAGACAATCAAACAGGCGAGACTGCAAACAGTCAAATAGGCGAGACTGGAGACAGTCAAATGGGCGAGACTGGAGACAGTAAAACAGGCGAGACTGGAAACAGTCAAATAGGCGAGACTGGAGGTAGTGAAATGGGCGAGACTGGAAACACTGAAATAGGCAAGACTGGAGACAGTCAAACAGGCGAGACTGGAAACAGTAAACGGGCGAGACTGGAGACTGTCAAATGGGCGAGACTGGAGACAATCAAACAGGCGAGACTGGAGACAGTGAAATGGGCGAGACTGGAAACAGTCAAATAGGCGAGACTGCAAACAGTCAAATAGGCGAGACTGGTGACAGTCAAATAGATGAGAATGGAAACAGTAAAAGACGCGCGATTGGAAACACTCAAATAGGCGAGACTGGAGACAGTCAATTAGGCGAGACTGGAGACAGTCAAAGAGGCGAGACTGGAGACAGTGAAATAGACGGGACTGGAAACAGTCAAATAGGCGAGACTGGAGACAGTCAAACAGGCGAGACTGGAAACAGTCAAACAGGCGAGACTGGAAACAGTCAAACGGGCTACACTGGAGACAGTCAAATGGGCAAGACTGGAAACAGTCAAATGGGCAAGACTGGAAACAGTAAAATGGGCGAGACTGGAAACAAATAGGTGAGGCTGGAGACAGTGAAGTGGGGGAGACTGGAAACAGTAAAATAGGCGGGACTGGAGCCAGTCAAAGAGGCGACACTGGAGACAGTCAAATATACGAGACTGGAAACAGTCAAATGGGCGAGACTGGAGAAAGTAAAAAACGTGAGACTGGAAACAGTCAAATAGGCGAGACTGGAAACAGACAAATAGGCGAGACTGGAAACAGTCAAATAGATGAGAATGGAAACAGTAAAAGATGGGCGACTGGAAACAGTAAAATAGGAGAGATTGGAGAGAGTGTCTGCAGTCTCGCCTCTTTCACTGTCTCCAGTCTCGCCCCTTTCAGTCAAATAGGCGAGACTGGAGGTAGTGGAATAGGCAAGACTAGAAACAGTCAAATAGGCGAGACTGGAAACAGTCAAATAGGCGAGACTGGAAACAGTCAAATAGGCGAGACTGCAAACAGTCAAATAGGCGAGACTGGTGACAGTCAAATATATGAGAATGGAAACAGTAAAAGACACGCGATTGGAAACACTCAAATAGGCGAGACTGGAGACAGTCAATTAGGCGAGACTGGAGACAGTCAAAGAGGCGAGACTGGAGACAGTGAAATAGACGGGACTGGAAACAGTCAAATAGGCGAGACTGGAAACAGTCAAATAGGCGAGACTGGTGACAGTCAAATGGGCGAGATTGGAAACAGGCAAATAGGCGAGACTGGAAACAGTCAAATAGGCGAGACTGCAAACAGTCAAATAGGCGAGACTGGTGACAGTCAAATAGATGAGAATGGAAACAGTAAAAGACGCGCGATTGGAAACACTCAAATAGGCGAGACTGGAGACAGTCAATTAGGCGAGACTGGAGACAGTGAAATAGACGGGACTGGAAACAGTCAAATAGGCGAGACTGGAAACAGTCAAATAGGCGTGACTGGAAACAGTCAAATAGGCGAGACTGGTGACAGTCAAATAGATGAGAATGGAAACAATAAAAGATGGGCGACTGGAAACAGTCAAATGGGCGAGATTGGAAAGAGGCAAATAGGCGAGACTGCAAACAGTCAAATAGGCGAGACTGGTGACAGTCAAATAAATGAGAATGGAAACAGTAAAAGATGGGCGACTGGAAATAGTAAAATAGGCGAGATTGGAGAGAGTGTCTCCAGTCTCGCCCCTTTCAGTCTAATAGGCGAGACTGGAGACAGTGAAAGAGGCAAGACTGGAAACAGGCTAATAGGCGAGACTGGAGACAGTCAAACGGGCGAGACTGGAAACAGTCAAACGGGCGAGACTGGAAACAGTCAAATGGGCGAGACTGGAGACAGTCAAACGGGCGAGACTGGAGACAATCAAACAGGCGAGACTGCAAACAGTCAAATAGGCGAGACTGGAGACAGTCAAATGGGCGAGACTGGAAACACTCAAATGGGCGAGACGGGAGACACTCAAATGGGCGAGACTGGAGACTGTCAAATAGGCGAGACTGGAGACAGTAAAACAGGCGAGACTGGAAACAATCAAATAGGTGAGACTGATGACAGTCAAACAGGCGAGACTGGAAACAGTCAAATGGGCGAGACTGGAGGTAGTGAAATGGGCGAGACTGGAAACACTCAAATAGGCAAGACTGGAGACAGTCAAACAGGCGAGACTGGAAACAGTCAAACGGGCGAGACTGGAGACTGTCAAATGGGCGAGACTGGAGACAATCAAACAGGCGAGACTGGAGACAGTGAAATGGGCGAGACTGGAGACAATCAAACAGGCGAGACTGGAAACAGTCAAATAGGCGAGACTGGAGACAGTGAAATAGACGGGACTGGAAACAGTCAAATAGGCGAGACTGGAAACAGTCAAATAGGCGAGACTGGTGACAGTCAAATAGATGAGAATGGAAACAATAAAAGATGGGCGACTGGAAACAGTCAAATGGGCGAGATTGGAAACAGGCAAATAGGCGAGACTGCAAACAGTCAAATAGGCGAGACTGGTGACAGTCAAATAAATGAGAATGGAAACAGTAAAAGATGGGCGACTGGAAACAGTAAAATAGGCGAGATTGGAGAGAGTGTCTCCAGTCTCGCCCCTTTCAGGCAAATAGGCGAGACTGGAGACAGTGAAAGAGGCAAGACTGGAAACAGGCTAATATGCGAGACTGGAGACAGTGAAAGAGGCAAGAATGGAAACAGGCTAATAGGCGAGACTGGAAACAGTCAAATAGGCGAGACTGGTGACAGTCAAATAGATGAGAATGGAAACAATAAAATATGGGCGACTGGAAACAGTAAAAGATGGGCGACTGGAAACAGTAAAATAGGCGAGACTGCAGACACTCTCTCCAATCTCGCCTCTTTCACTGTGTCCAGTCTCGCCCCTTTCAATCAAATAGGCAAGACTGGAGATAGTGAAAGAGGCAAGACTAGAAACAGTCAAATAGGCGAGACTGCAAACAGTCAAATAGGCGAGACTGGTGACAGTCAAATAGATGAGAATGGAAACAGTAAAAGACGCGCGATTGGAAACACTCAAATAGGCGAGACTGGAGACAGTCAATTAGGCGAGACTGGAGACAGTCAAAGAGGCGAGACTGGAGACAGTGAAATAGACGGGACTGGAAACAGTCAAATAGGCGAGACTGGAGACAGTCAAACGGGCGAGACTGGAGACAATCAAACAGGCGAGATTGCAAACAGTCAAATAGGCGAGACTGGAGACAGTCAAATGGGCGAGACTGGAAACACTCAAATGGGCGAGACGGGAGACACTCAAATGGGCGAGACTGGAGACAGTCAAATAGGCGAGACTGGAGACAGTAAAACAGGCGAGACTGGAGACAGTAAAACAGGCGAGACTGGAAACAATCAAATAGGTGAGACTGATGACAGTCAAACAGGCGAGACTGGAAACAGTCAAATAGGCGAGACTGGAGGTAGTGACATGGGCGAGACTGGAAACACTCAAATAGGCAAGACTGGAGACAGTCAAACAGGCGAGACTGGAAACAGTCAAACGGGCGAGACTGGAGACAGTCAAACGGGCGAGACTGGAGACAATCAAACAGGCGAGACTGGAAACAGTGAAATGGGCGAGACTGGAAACAGTCAAATAGGCGAGACTGCAAACAGTCAAATAGGCGAGACTGGTGACAGTCAAATAGATGAGAATGGAAACAGTAAAAGACGCGCGATTGGAAACACTCAAATAGGCGAGACTGGAGACAGTCAAATAGGCGAGACTGGAGACAGTCAAAGAGGCGAGACTGGAGATAGTGAAATAGACGGGACTGGAAACAGTCAAATAGGCGAGACTGGAAACAGTCAAATAGGCGAGACTGGTGACAGTCAAATAGATGAGAATGGAAACAGTAAAAGATGGGCGACTGGAAACAGTCAAATGGGTGAGATTTGAAACAGGCAAATAGGTGAGACTGGAAACAGTCAAATAGGCGAGACTGGTGACAGTCAAATAGATGAGAATGGAAACAGTAAAATATGGGCGACTGGAAACAGTAAAAGATTGGCGACTGGAAACAGTAAAATAGGCGAGATTGGAGAGAGGTTCTGCAGTCTCGCCTCTTTCACTGTCTCCAGTCTCGTCCCTTTCAATCAAATAGGCGAGACTGGAGATAGTGAAAGAGGCGAGATTGCAAACAGTCAAATAGGCGAGACTGGTGACAGTCAAACAGGTGAGACTGGAAACAGTCAAACGGGCTAGACTGGAGACAGTGAAATGGGCGAGACTGGAAACAGTGAAATGGGCGAGACTGGAAACAGTCAAACAGGCGAGACTGGAAACAGTCAAACAGGCGAGACTGCAAACAGTCAAATAGGCGAGACTGGTGACAGTCAAATAGATGAGAATGGAAACAGTAAAAGACGCGCGATTGGAAACACTCAAATAGGCGAGACTGGAGACAGTCAATTAGGCGAGACTGGAGACAGTGAAATAGACGGGACTGGAAACAGTCAAATAGGCGAGACTGGAAACAGTCAAATAGGCGAGACTGGAGACAGTCAAAAAGATGAGAATGGAAACAATAAAAGATGGGCGACTGGAAACAGTCAAATGGGCGAGATTGGAAACAGGCAAATAGGCGAGACTGCAAACAGTCAAATAGGCGAGACTGGTGACAGTCAAATAAATGAGAATGGAAACAGTAAAAGATGGGCGACTGGAAACAGTAAAATAGGCGAGATTGGAGAGAGTGTCTCCAGTCTCGCCCCTTTCAGGCAAATGGGCGAGACTAGAGATAGTGAAAGAGGCAAGACTAGAAACAGTCAAATAGGCGAGACTGCAAACAGTCAAATAGGCGAGACTGGTGACAGTCAAATAGATGAGAATGGAAACAGTAAAGACGCGCGATTGGAAACACTCAAATAGGCGAGACTGGAGACAGTCAATTAGGCGAGACTGGAGACAGTCAAAGAGGCGAGACTGGAGACAGTGAAATAGACGGGACTGGAAACAGTCAAATAGGCGAGACTGGAGACAGTCAAACGGGCGAGACTGGAGACAATCAAACAGGCGAGACTGGAAACAGTCAAATAGGCGAGACTGGAGACAGTCAAATGGGCGAGACTGGAAACACTCAAATGGGCGAGACGGGAGACACTCAAATGGGCGAGACTGGAGACAGTCAAATAGGCGAGACTGGAGACAGTAAAACAGGCGAGACTGGAGACAGTAAAACAGGCGAGACTGGAAACAATCAAATAGGCGAGACTGATGACAGTCAAACAGGCGAGACTGGAAACAGTCAAATAGGCGAGACTGGAGGTAGTGACATGGGCGAGACTGGAAACACTCAAATAGGCAAGACTGGAGACAGTCAAACAGGCGAGACTGGAAACAGTCAAACAGGCGAGACTGGAGACTGTCAAACGGGCGAGACTGGAGACAATCAAACAGGCGAGACTGGAAACAGTGAAATGGGCGAGACTGGAAACAGTCAAATAGGCGAGACTGCAAACAGTCAAATAGGCGAGACTGGTGACAGTCAAATAGATGAGAATGGAAACAGTAAAAGACGCGCGATTGGAAACACTCAAATAGGCGAGACTGGAGACAGTCAAATAGGCGAGACTGGAGACAGTCAAAGAGGCGAGACTGGAGATAGTGAAATAGACGGGACTGGAAACAGTCAAATAGGCGAGACTGGAAACAGTCAAATAGGCGAGACTGGTGACAGTCAAATAGATGAGAATGGAAACAGTAAAAGATGGGCGACTGGAAACAGTCAAATGGGTGAGATTTGAAACAGGCAAATAGGCGAGACTGGAAACAGTCAAATAGGCGAGACTGGTGACAGTCAAATAGATGAGAATGGAAACAGTAAAATATGGGCGACTGGAAACAGTAAAAGATTGGCGACTGGAAACAGTAAAATAGGCGAGATTGGAGAGAGGTTCTGCAGTCTCGCCTCTTTCACTGTCTCCAGTCTCGTCCCTTTCAATCAAATAGGCGAGACTGGAGATAGTGAAAGAGGCGAGATTGCAAACAGTCAAATAGGCGAGACTGGTGACAGTCAAACAGGTGAGACTGGAAACAGTCAAACGGGCTAGACTGGAGACAGTGAAATGGGCGAGACTGGAAACAGTGAAATGGGCGAGACTGGAAACAGTCAAACAGGCGAGACTGCAAACAGTCAAATAGGCGAGACTGGTGACAGTCAAATAGATGAGAATGGAAACAGTAAAAGACGCGCGATTGGAAACACTCAAATAGGCGAGACTGGAGACAGTCAATTAGGCGAGACTGGAGACAGTGAAATAGACGGGACTGGAAACAGTCAAATAGGCGAGACTGGAAACAGTCAAATAGGCGAGACTGGTGACAGTCAAAAAGATGAGAATGGAAACAATAAAAGATGGGCGACTGGAAACAGTCAAATGGGCGAGATTGGAAACAGGCAAATAGGCGAGACTGCAAACAGTCAAATAGGCGAGACTGGTGACAGTCAAATAAATGAGAATGGAAACAGTAAAAGATGGGCGACTGGAAACAGTAAAATAGGCGAGATTGGAGAGAGTGTCTCCAGTCTCGCCCCTTTCAGGCAAATGGGCGAGACTAGAGACAGTGAAAGAGGCAAGAATGGAAACAGGCTAATATGCGAGACTGGAGACAGTGAAATGGGCGAGACTGGAAACACTCAAATAGGCGAGACTGGAGACAATCAAATAGGTGAGACTGATGACAGTCAAACAGGTGACACTGGAAACAGTCAAACGGGCTAGACTGGAGACAGTCAAATGGGCGAGACTGGAAACAGTCAAACAGGCGAGACTGCAAACAGTCAAATAGGCGAGACTGGTGACAGTCAAATAGATGAGAATGGAAACAGTAAAATATGGGCGACTGGAAACAGTAAAAGATTGGCGACTGGAAACTGTAAAATAGGCGAGATTGGAGAGAGGTTCTGCAGTCTCGCCTCTTTCACTGTCTCCAGTCTCGCCCCTTTCAATCAAATAGGCGAGACTGGAGATAGTGAAAGAGGCAAGACTGGAAACAGGCAAATAGGCGAGACTGGAAACATTTAAATAGTCAAGACTGGAGACAGTGAAATGGGCGAGACTGGAAACAGTCAAACAGGCGAGATTGCAAACAGTCAAATAGGCGAGACTGGTGACAGTCAAACAGGTGAGACTGGAAACAGTCAAACGGGCAAGACTGGAGACAGTGAAATGGGCGAGACTGGAAACACTTAAATGGGCGAGACTGGAAACAGTCAAACAGGCGAGACTGGAAACAGTCAAACAGGCGAGACTGCAAACAGTCAAATAGGCGAGACTGGTGACAGTCAAATAGATGAGAATGGAAACAGTAAAAGACGCGCGATTGGAAACACTCAAATAGGCGAGACTGGAGACAGTCAATTAGGCAAGACTGGAGACAGTGAAATAGACGGGACTGGAAACAGTCAAATAGGCGAGACTGGAAACAGTCAAATAGGCGAGACTGGTGACAGTCAAATAGATGAGAATGGAAACAATAAAAGATGGGCGACTGGAAACAGTCAAATGGGCGAGATTGGAAACAGGCAAATAGGCGAGACTGCAAACAGTCAAATAGGCGAGACTGGTGACAGTCAAATAAATGAGAATGGAAACAGTAAAAGATGGGCGACTGGAAACAGTAAAATAGGCGAGATTGGAGAGAGTGTCTCCAGTCTCGCCCCTTTCAGGCAAATAGGCGAGACTGGAGACAGTGAAAGAGGCAAGACTGGAAACAGGCTAATATGCGAGACTGGAGACAGTGAAAGAGGCAAGAATGGAAACAGGCTAATAGGCGAGACTGGAAACAGTCAAATAGGCGAGACTGGTGACAGTCAAATAGATGAGAATGGAAACAATCAAATAGGTGAGACTGATGACAGTCAAACAGGTGACACTGGAAACAGTCAAACGGGCTAGACTGGAGACAGTCAAATGGGCGAGACTGGAAACAGTGAAATGGGCGAGACTGGAAACAGTCAAACAGGCGAGACTGGAAACAGTCAAACAGGCGAGACTGCAAACAGTCAAATAGGCGAGACTGGTGACAGTCAAATAGATGAGAATGGAAACAGTAAAAGACGCGCGATTGGAAACACTAAAATAGGCGAGACTGGAGACAGTCAATTAGGCGAGACTGGTGACAGTCAAATAGATGAGAATGGAAACAATAAAAGATGGGCGACTGGAAACAGTCAAATGGGCGAGATTGGAAACAGGCAAATAGGCGAGACTGCAAACAGTCAAATAGGCGAGACTGGTGACAGTCAAATAAATGAGAATGGAAACAGTAAAAGATGGGCGACTGGAAATAGTAAAATAGGCGAGATTGGAGAGAGTGTCTCCAGTCTCGCCCCTTTCAGTCAAATAGGCGAGACTGGAGACAGTGAAAGAGGCAAGACTGGAAACAGGCTAATAGGCGAGACTGGAGACAGTCAAACAGGCGAGACTGGAAACAGTCAAACGGGCGAGACTGGAGACAATCAAACAGGCGAGACTGCAAAAAGTCAAATAGGCGAGACTGGAGACAGTCAAATGGGCGAGACTGGAGACAGTAAAACAGGCGAGACTGGAGACAGTCAAACAGGCGAGACTAGAAACAGTCAAACGGAAGAGACTGGAGACTGTCAAATGGGCGAGACTGGAGACAATCAAACAGGCGAGACTGGAGACAGTGAAATGGGCGAGACTGGAAACAGTCAAATAGGCGAGACTGGTGACAGTCAAATAGATGAGAATGGAAACAGTAAAAGACGCGCGATTGGAAACACTAGAATAGGCGAGACTGGAGACAGTCAATTAGGCGAGACTGGAGACAGTGAAATAGACGGGACTGGAAACAGTCAAATAGGCGAGACTGGAGACAGTCAATTAGGCGAGACTGGAGACAGTCAAAGAGGCGAGACTGGAGACAGTCAAACGGGCGAGACTGGAGACAATCAAACAGGCGAGACTGCAAACAGTCAAATAGGCGAGACTGGAAACAGTCAAATGGGCGAGACTGGAAACACTCAAACTGGCGAGACGGGAGACACTCAAATGGGCGAGACTGGAGACAGTCAAATAGGAGAGACTGGAGACAGTAAAACAGGCGAGACTGGAGACAGTAAAACAGGCGAGACTGGAAACAATCAAATAGGTAAGACTGATGACAGTCAAACAGGCGAGACTGGAAACAGTCAAATAGGCGAGACTGGAGGTAGTGAAATGGGCGAGACTGGAAACACTCAAATAGGCAAGACTGGAGACAGTCAAACAGGCGAGACTGGAAACAGTCAAACGGGCGAGACTGGAGACTGTCAAATGGGCGAGACTGGAGACAATCAAACAGGCGAGACTGGAAACAGTGAAATGGGCGAGACTGGAAACAGTCAAATAGGCGAGACTGCAAACAGTCAAATAGGCGAGACTGGTGACAGTCAAATAGATGAGAATGGAAACAGTAAAAGATGGGCGACTGGAAACAGTCAAATGGGCGAGATTGGAAACAGGCAAATAGGCGAGACTGCAAACAGTCAAATAGGCGAGACTGGTGACAGTCAAATAAATGAGAATGGAAACAGTAAAAGATGGGCGACTGGAAACAGTAAAATAGGCTAGATTGGAGAGAGTGTCTCCAGTCTCGCCCCTTTCAGTCAAATAGGCGAGACTGGAGACAGTGAAAGAGGCGAGACTGGAAACAGGCTAATAGGCGAGACTGGAGACAATCAAATAGGCGACACTGGTGAAAGTCAAATAGATGAGAATGGAAACAGTAAAAGACGCGCGATTGGAAACACTCAAATAGGCGAGACTGGAGACAGTCAAACAGGCGAGACTGGAGACAGTCAAATGGGCGAGACTGGAAACAGTCAAATAGGCGAGACTGGTGACAGTCAAATAGATGAGAATGGAAACAGTAAAATATGGGCGACTGGAAACAGTAAAAGATGGGCGACTGGAAACAGTAAAATAGGCGAGATTGGAGAGAGTGTCTGCAGTCTCGCCTCTTTCACTGTCTCCAGTCTCGCCCCTTTCAATCAAATAGGCAAGACTGAAGATAGTGAAAGAGGCAAGACTAGAAACAGTCCAATAGGCGAGACTGATGACAGTCAAATAGATGAGAATGGAAACAGTAAAAGACGCGCGATTGGAAACACTCAAATAGGCGAGACTGGAGACAGTCAATTAGGCGAGACTGGAGACAGTCAAAGAGGCGAGACTGGAGACAGTGAAATAGACGGGACTGGAAACAGTCAAATAGGCGAGACTGGAGACAGTCAAACGGGCGAGACTGGAGACAATCAAACAGGCGAGACTGCAAACAGTCAAATAGGCGAGACTGGAGACAGTCAAATGGGCGAGACTGGAAACACTCAAATGGGCGAGACGGGAGACACTCAAATGGGCGAGACTGGAGACAGTCAAATACGCGAGACTGGAGACAGTAAAACAGGCGAGACTGGAGACAGTAAAACAGGCGAGACTGGAAACAATCAAATAGGTGAGACTGATGACAGTCAAACAGGCGAGACTGGAAACAGTCAAATAGGCGAGACTGGAGGTAGTGACATGGGCGAGACTGGAAACACTCAAATAGGCAAGACTGGAGACAGTCAAACAAGCGAGACTGGAAACAGTCAAACGGGCGAGACTGGAGACTGTCAAATGGGCGAGACTGGAGACAATCAAACAGGCGAGACTGGAAACAGTCAAATAGGCGAGACTGCAAACAGTCAAATAGGCGAGACTGGTGACAGTCAAATAGATGAGAATGGAAACAGTAAAAGACGCGCGATTGGAAACACTCAAATAAGCGAGACTGGAGACAGTCAATTAGGCGAGACTGGAGACAGTCAAAGAGGCGAGATTGGAGATAGTGAAATAGACGGGACTGGAAACAGTCAAATAGGCGAGACTGGAAACAGTCAAATAGGCGAGACTGGTGACAGTCAAATAGATGAGAATGGAAACAGTAAAAGATGGGCGACTGGAAACAGTCAAATGGGCGAGATTTGAAACAGGCAAATAGGCGAGACTGGAAACAATCAAATAGGCGAGACTGGTGACAGTCAAATAGATGAGAATGGAAACAGTAAAATATGGGCGACTGGAAACAGTAAAATAGGCGAGATTGGAGAGAGTGTCTCCAGTCTCGCCCCTTTCAGGCAAATAGGCGAGACTGGAAACATTTAAATAGTCAAGACTGGAGACAGTGAAATGGGCGAGACTGGAAACAGTCAAACAGGCGAGACTGCAAACAGTCAAATAGGCGAGACTGGTGACAGTCAAACAGGTGAGACTGGAAACAGTCAAACGGGCTAGACTGGAGACAGTGAAATGGGCGAGACTGGAAACAGTGAAAAGGGGGGGACTGGAAACAGTCAAACAGGCGAGACTGGAAACAGTCAAACAGGCGAGACTGCAAACAGTCAAATAGGCGAGACTGGTGACAGTCAAATAGATGAGAATGGAAACAGTAACAGACGCGCGATTGGAAACACTCAAATAGGCGACACTGGAGACAGTCAATTAGGCGAGACTGGAGACAGTGAAATAGACGGGACTGGAAACAGTCAAATAGGCGAGACTGGAAACAGTCAAATAGGCAAGACTGGTGACAGTCAAATAGATGAGAATGGAAACAATAAAAGATGGGCAACTGGAAACAGTCAAATGGGCGAGATTGGAAACAGGGAAATAGGCGAGACTGCAAACAGTCAAATAGGTGAGACTGGTGACAGTCAAATAAATGAGAATGGAAAGAGTAAAAGATGGGCGACTGGAAACAGTAAAATAGGCGAGATTGGAGAGAGTGTCTCCAGTCTCGCCCCTTTCAGGCAAATAGGCGAGACTGGAGACAGTCAAATGGGCGAGACTGGAAACAGGCTAATATGCGAGACTGGAGACAGTGAAATGGGCGAGACTGCAAACACTCAAATAGGCGAGACTGGAGACAATCAAATAGGTGAGACTGATGACAGTCAAACAGGTGAGACTGGAAACAGTCAAACGGGCTAGACTGGAGACAGTCAAATGGGCGAGACTGGAAACAGTGAAATGGGCGAGACTGGAAACAGTGAAATGGGCGAGACTGGAAACAGTCAAACAGGCGAGACTGGAAACAGTCAAACAGGCGAGACTGCAAACAGTCAAATAGGCGAGACTGGTGACAGTCAAATAGATGAGAATGGAAACAGTAAAAGACGCGCGATTGGAAACACTCAAATAGGCGAGACTGGAGACAGTCAATTAGGCAAGACTGGAGAC
Organism: Archocentrus centrarchus; assembly: GCF_007364275.1. Classification (NCBI taxonomy): domain Eukaryota; kingdom Metazoa; phylum Chordata; class Actinopteri; order Cichliformes; family Cichlidae; genus Archocentrus; species Archocentrus centrarchus. Next base: position 6,562,575 of record NC_044357.1, on the reverse strand, counting down.
AGTGAAATAGACGGGACTGGAGACAGTCAAATAGGCGAGACTGGAAACAGTCAAATAGGCGAGACTGGTGACAGTCAAATAGATGAGAATGGAAACAATAAAAGATGGGCGACTGGAAACAGTCAAATGGGCGAGATTGGAAACAGGCAAATAGGCGAGACTGCAAACAGTCAAATAGGCGAGACTGGTGACAGTCAAATAAATAAGAATGGAAACAGTAAAATAGGCGAGATTGGAGAGAGTGTCTCCAGTCTCGCCCCTTTCAGTCAAATAGGCGAGACTGGAGACAGTGAAAGAGGCAAGACTGGAAACAGGCTAATAGGCGAGACTGGAGACAGTCAAACAGGCGAGACTGGAAACAGTCAAACGGGCGAGACTGGAGACAATCAAACAGGCGAGACTGCAAACAGTCAAATAGGCGAGACTGGAGACAGTCAAATGGGCGAGACTGGAGACAGTAAAACAGGCGAGACTGGAAACAGTCAAATAGGCGAGACTGGAGGTAGTGAAATGGGCGAGACTGGAAACACTCATATAGGCAAGACTGGAGACAGTCAAACAGGCGAGACTGGAAACAGTCAAACGGGCGAGACTGGAGACTGTCAAATGGGCGAGACTGGAGACAATCAAACAGGCGAGACTGGAGACAGTGAAATGGGCGAGACTGGAAACAGTCAAATAGGCGAGAATGCAAACAGTCAAATAGGCGAGACTGCAAACAGTCAAATAGGCGAGACTGGTGACAGTCAAATAGATGAGAATGGAAACAGTAAAAGACGCGTGATTGGAAACACTCAAATAGGCGAGACTGGAGACAGTCAATTAGGCGAGACTGGAGATAGTGAAATAGACGGGACTGGAAACAGTCAAATAGGCGAGACTGGAGACAGTCAATTAGGCGAGACTGGAGACAGTCAAAGAGGCGAGACTGGAGACAGTGAAATAGACGGGACTGGAAACAGTCAAATAGGCGAGACTGGAGACAGTCAAACGGGCGAGACTGGAGACAATCAAACAGGCGAGACTGCAAACAGTCAAATAGGCGAGACTGGAGACAGTCAAATGGGCGAGACTGGAGACAGTCAAATAGGAGAGACTGGAGACAGTAAAACAGGCGAGACTGGAGACAGTAAAACAGGCGAGACTGGAAACAGTCAAATAGGCGAGACTGGAGGTAGTGAAATTGGCGAGACTGGAAACACTCAAATAGGCAAGACTGGAGACACTCAAATGGGCGAGACTGGAGACAGTCAAATAGGAGAGACTGGAGACAGTCAAATAGGTAAGACTGATGACAGTCAAACAGGCGAGACTGGAAACAATCAAATAGGCGAGACTGGAGGTAGTGAAATTGGCGAGACTGGAAACACTCAAATAGGCAAGACTGGAGACAGTCAAACAGGCGAGACTGGAAACAGTCAAACGGGCGAGACTGGAGACTGTCAAATGGGCGAGACTGGAGACAATCAAACAGGCGAGACTGGAAACAGTGAAATGGGCGAGACTGGAAACAGTCAAATAGGCGAGACTGGAGACAGTCAATTAGGCGAGACTGGAAACAGTGAAATAGACAGGACTGGAAACAGTCAAATAGGCGAGACTGGAGACAGTCAATTAGGCGAGACTGGAGACAGTCAAAGAGGCGAGACTGGAGACAGTGAAATAGACGGGACTGGAAACAGTCAAATAGGCGAGACTGGAGACAGTCAAACAGGCGAGACTGCAAACAGTCAAATAGGCGAGACTGGAGACAGTCAAATGGGCGAGACTGGAGACAGTCAAATAGGAGAGACTGGAGACAGTAAAACAGGCGAGACTGGAGACAGTCAAATGGGCGAGACTGGAGACAGTAAAACAGGCGAGACTGGAAACAGTCAAATAGGCGAGACTGGAGGTAGTGAAATAGGCAAGACTGGAGACAGTCAAACAGGCGAGACTGGAAACAGTCAAACGGGCGAGACTGGAGACTGTCAAATGGGCGAGACTGGAGACAATCAAACAGGCGAGACTGGAAACAGTGAAATGGGCGAGACTGGAAACAGTCAAATAGGCGAGACTGGAAACAGTCAAATAGGCGAGACTGCAAACAGTCAAATAGGCGAGACTGGTGACAGTCAAATAGATGAGAATGGAAACAGTAAAAGACGCGCGATTGGAAACACTCAAATAGGCGAGACTGGAGACAGTCAATTAGGCGAGACTGGAAACACTCAAATAGGCAAGACTGGAGACAGTGAAATAGACGGGACTGGAAACAGTCAAATAGGCGAGACTGGAGACAATCAAACAAGCGAGACTGCAAACAGTCAAATAGGCGAGACTGGAGACAGTCAAATGGGCGAGACTGGAAACACTCAAATGGGCGAGACGGGAGACACTCAAATGGGCGAGACTGGAGACAGTAAAACAGGCGAGACTGGAGACAGTAAAACAGGCGAGACTGGAAACAATCAAATAGGTGAGACTGATGACAGTCAAACAGGCGAGACTGGAAACAGTCAAATAGGCGAGACTGGAGGTAGTGACATGGGCGAGACTGGAAACACTCAAATAGGCAAGACTGGAGACAGTCAAACAAGCGAGACTGGAAACAGTCAAACGGGCGAGACTGGAGACTGTCAAATGGGCGAGACTGGAGACAATCAAACAGGCGAGACTGGAAACAGTCAAATAGGCGAGACTGCAAACAGTCAAATAGGCGAGACTGGTGACAGTCAAATAGATGAGAATGGAAACAGTAAAAGACGCGCGATTGGAAACACTCAAATAGGCGAGACTGGGGACAGTCAATTAGGCGAGACTGGAGACAGTCAAAGAGGCGAGACTGGAGATAGTGAAATAGACGGGACTGGAAACAGTCAAATAGGCGAGACTGGAAACAGTCAAATAGGCGAGACTGGTGACAGTCAAATAGATGAGAATGGAAACAGTAAAAGATGGGCGACTGGAAACAGTCAAATGGGCGAGATTTGAAACAGGCAAATAGGCGAGACTGGAAACAATCAAATAGGCGAGACTAGTGACAGTCAAATAGATGAGAATGGAAACAGTAAAATATGGGCGACTGGAAACAGTAAAATAGGCGAGATTGGAGAGAGTGTCTCCAGTCTCGCCCCTTTCAGGCAAATAGGCGAGACTGGAAACATTTAAATAGTAAAGACTGGAGACAGTGAAATGGGCGAGACTGGAAACAGTCAAACAGGCGAGACTGCAAACAGTCAAATAGGCGAGACTGGTGACAGTCAAACAGGTGAGACTGGAAACAGTCAAACGGGCTAGACTGGAGACAGTGAAATGGGCGAGACTGGAAACAGTGAAAAGGGGGGGACTGGAAACAGTCAAACAGGCGAGACTGGAAACAGTCAAACAGGCGAGACTGCAAACAGTCAAATAGGCGAGACTGGTGACAGTCAAATAGATGAGAATGGAAACAGTAACAGACGCGCGATTGGAAACACTCAAATAGGCGACACTGGAGACAGTCAATTAGGCGAGACTGGAGACAGTGAAATAGACGGGACTGGAAACAGTCAAATAGGCGAGACTGGAAACAGTCAAACAGGTGAGACTGGAAACAGTCAAACGGGCTAGACTGGAGACAGTCAAATGGGCGAGACTGGAAACAGTGAAATGGGCGAGACTGGAAACAGTGAAATGGGCGAGACTGGAAACAGTCAAACAGGCGAGACTGGAAACAGTCAAACAGGCGAGACTGCAAACAGTCAAATAGGCGAGACTGGTGACAGTCAAATAGATGAGAATGGAAACAGTAAAAGATGGGCGACTGGAAACAGTCAAATGGGCGAGATTGGAAAAAGGCAAATAGGCGAGACTGCAAACAGTCAAATAGGCGAGACTGGTGACAGTCAAATAAATGAGAATGGAAACAGTAAAAGATGGGCGACTGGAAACAGTAAAATAGGCGAGATTGGAGAGAGTGTCTCCAGTCTCGCCCCTTTCAGTCAAATAGGCGAGACTGGAGACAGTGAAAGAGGCGAGACTGGAATCAGGCTAATAGGCGAGACTGGAGACAATCAAATAGGCGAGACTGGTGAAAGTCAAATAGATGAGAATGGAAACAGTAAAAGACGCGCGATTGGAAACACTCAAATAGGCGAGACTGGAGACAGTCAAACAGGCGAGACTGGAGACAGTCAAATGGGCGAGACTGGAAACAGTCAAATAGGCGAGACTGGTGACAGTCAAATAGATGAGAATGGAAACAGTAAAATATGGGCGACTGGAAACAGTAAAAGATGGGCGACTGGAAACAGTAAAATAGGCGAGATTGGAGAGAGTGTCTGCAGTCTCGCCTCTTTCACTGTCTCCAGTCTCGCCCCTTTCAATCAAATAGGCAAGACTGGAGATAGTGAAAGAGGCAAGACTGGAAACAGTCCAATAGGCGAGACTGCAAACAGTCAAATAGATGAGAATGGAAACAGTAAAAGACGCGCGATTGGAAACACTCAAATAGGCGAGACTGGAGACAGTCAATTAGGCGAGACTGGAGACAGTCAAAGAGGCGAGACTGGAGACAGTGAAATAGACGGGACTGGAAACAGTCAAATAGGCGAGACTGGAGACAATCAAACAGGCGAGACTGCAAACAGTCAAATAGGCGAGACTGGAGACAGTCAAATGGGCGAGACTGGAAACACTCAAATGGGCGAGACGGGAGACACTCAAATGGGCGAGACTGGAGACAGTAAAACAGGCGAGACTGGAGACAGTAAAACAGGCGAGACTGGAAACAATCAAATAGGTAAGACTGATGACAGTCAAACAGGCGAGACTGGAAACAGTCAAATAGGCGAGACCGGAGGTAGTGACATGGGCGAGACTGGAAACACTCAAATAGGCTAGACTGGAGACAGTCAAACAGGCGAGACTGGAAACAGTCAAACGGGCGAGACTGGAGACTGTCAAATGGGCGAGACTGGAGACAATCAAACAGGCGAGACTGGAAACAGTCAAATAGGCGAGACTGCAAACAGTCAAATAGGCGAGACTGGTGACAGTCAAATAGATGAGAATGGAAACAGAAAAGACGCGCGATTGGAAACACTCAAATAGCGAGACTGGGGACAGTCAATTAGGCGAGACTGGAGACAGT